>NC_056739.1:407540917-407563417 GCF_019279795.1 Protopterus annectens
CAACCTGTAACATACTGGACACACTGACAAGTTAATTAGCACTGAAAGGTCCAGGTCGCTCGGATGTGTGTCTGCCTGTTATGTGTCTGTTAATGTGTATATGATGGTATGTCACACTATGTATTCTCCATATACAGCCATTAAATCCCCCATTACCATACTGTACATGTCTGGGGATGTTCTGCATGTAACATTTAACCTGGAACATACCTCATCCTAAATGCTGTGTGGTGTGTGCAATGAAAGGCACACACATCCGTAGAACTGCATACTTAGGTAGGGGTCTAGTCCCAGTGTTGCCAAGTAAGAGTGTGTGTGTACGTGGAGGGATCTACTTCAGGTTGCTGATTATACATGTCCAAGGGGGTCACCTGTCCATGTGGCACAGGCAGTAACTGTTATACAGACCTGTGATGTATTCAACTGTACCCAGGATATGGCACAGCCATGGTGTCACCACAGTGCCATACCCCTTGTGAGGTATGACAGCAGACCATCCTCCTGCTGACACATGTACACCTACAACACAAATGGATAACATTATGGAGACCACAATCACTCACTGCTACTAACAGCTATAATGCATTATGGCTGGACAGCTACACTACCTGACATATAAGCATTAAACATTACTGCTGACAACATGTTACACAGCAGTACATTGGTACACTGTAGTACAGTCACCATGTGCATCAGAACCATAATAGCTTGTCCCTGCATCAATGTTATGGATGACAGGGATGTGGCACAGGTATCATTATATGCACAAGGTGTGATGTTGGTTTGCCAGAGACTGAGGGTGGGCCATATGTTTGACACCATGTGTGTGGGTGAGGGGTGTAATTTGCTGATATTGGCATGGTGATATGGTTTGTGTAGGTATGGGGTTGCCCTATGTGTGATTGTATAGTGTGTGAGTATGCATGCACACAGTTCTGCCATGTGGCTGCCCTATACAGGTGTTTCTTGGACAGCTGCAGACCATACCTGGCAGGGTATGCAGTTCATTGCTTCTGGCTGTGGACGCACGGACTGTGCCTGACAGTGGTTCAATGGGCATGTCCAAGTACAGGCCTCAATGTGCTACTTTCCCCTGATGATGATATATGTCTGCTGGAACCAGGTCCCTCGTGGGACTGGCCAGGTCCATGTGCACATGGCCTGCTGTGGTGTGGTGTGGGGTGGACAGCACCCCCCCTGCAGTGCTGGGGCTGGTACTGCCACTACGGAAGCGGCTCGGTGTCCTTGCATGTCCACGTCAACTGCCAAGTGTTGGTGTTGCTGGCCTAAGTCCACACGACCGTCACCCCACTCCCACCACATGTTCTAGCACAGACAATCCAGGGTTTATGAGGCCCACCATCTCACCCAACTGTTTATCCATGACCTTGGTATAATCAGGGAGGGCACCTGCAAGTTCATGGAAGTCGTCGCTTATAGATGAGAAAGCAGCCCTCTGCAGCCTCAGACCCTGTCTGGTGTAAAGTTCCATACATGCCTACGCCCCCATGACAGTCTGAAGCATGCATCTGGTGGTACCAGTTGTTGCACTTCTGCCAGGGGCATGATGACCAGTGGCTCTCCCATGAGCTCCCTGGTACATTTACCTATGTGGTGCCCTGCCGGACATCCAGCTATGCCTGCTGTGTCCAGACACAACAGGCATAGATACCACACTCTCCTTTGCACTGCCACCAACCGACAACTGTCCCTCTGCTATGGCCACTGGTGATGGGTTATCTATAGGCACTGTGACTGTGTGTGGGGTTGGGGTGGATAAGAGGGGGATGTCAAACGATGGTGCAGTTTGGGCCTCTGACAACCCCGCCTGTGCCTCAGCAGTCCTATCATCATTTTCGGTGTCTGCATGGACACTAACATCAGATTGCATGCAGGAGGGACCCTGACCCACCACGTCACCTGTGAGGGGAAAACAAGAAATGCACTTTAAGACCTGTACAGCATTGCATAACAGTACACACACACACACACACACACACACACACACACACACACACACACACACACACACACACACACACATACATACTCTGAATTTCCACCATAATACCTACTTGTCCCTGAGTTTACAGACAGTCCTAAGTTTATTCGCGTAAGTTCCTCATCCTGCATCACACTTGGTAACATGCATTCATTAATACCACTCATTAACGCATTATTCTTCTAAATGCCTAGACAAGTGATCACAACATATGACCTGTTACTCCATTACCTCTTTGACTTGATTGGAATAGGTTTTGCAAGGCCTCACTGCTGTCATCCAGTGTTTACCCTGGGTATGCTCGGACATCGGGAGCATGGCCCCCATATGTTAGGGGCTACTACGTTCACTCAATAATGTCACACACTAGAGTGACGTACATAACTATTGCTCAGTAGATGCAAGATCTGCTGTACTATCAACTTATTATGTGGAAAACAGTAATATATGGATACACTCACTGGTGTTGTCTAGTAATTCTCCAATGCATCTGTGTGCTGCATACATCATGCTATCAGCTGTCCTGAGGTTACATATCAGACAAGTATTCCTGGTGTCTCATGTGTCAGTCCATGTCCATGTACTGCACGATTCCAAAGGGAAGTACTGACGTATGAACAACCCCACAATCACACATGTGCATACATGGACACCCACACAAACACACACACATGCATATATACACACACACACACACACACACACACATATCCTACATGTATCAACATCCTCCATTCCACTAGATTGCACTTACAGACAATATAATTCCCCCACCCACACACACACACTCACACTTACAGGTGAGGTTGCACAAAGATAGTACACACAGACCTCCTATTACCCATCTGTCAACGTGCATAAAATGTGGTACTCAACAGCATGCAGTGCAGCTATAGTCAATCCATGCTAGCAACAGTATACATGTGTGTGATGCATGGGCTGTGTTAGTAGGTGATGCCCCTTCCCCTGGAAAACACTGCACCCATGTACACAGTATTCCTGTGCAACTGTTCTGCACCCTGCCATGTACTGTGCACCATACCTCACAGGTGTGCACACCATTGCTGAATGTGTATTACTGTGTCAGCTATGTCTGCTCTAATACTCATAGCCCCTATGTGTTTGCCCAACACATAGCTGGGATAATATGTGGACATATGTCATTTGTGAATGCCTGATGTCTGATTTACAGATCTCAACATCAGTGGTGCAGCTATGACCAATACGATACTATTACACTGACAACCGTCAAACCTTACCATGGCTATGGGGAGTGTACACACCCTTATTGATATGACACCCTCTTCCTTGATATGCCATGGGACCACATCATTGCATATGTTAACATTACATGAGCCTGATATGTGACATATGTCCTGTAATTTAAATGCAGTGTCTAACAAATGTGTTAGTTGTGCTGATGTTGACCGCAATGCATACACTATGTGGTTGCATATGTGAACACACCCTTATCATGACAGTTTGTTGCACCTACTGTCATGTGTACTGCAGCAGTCACTATTCCTGGCAGGGGTATACAAGCATGGGCCATCTGCATTTGCCAGTATATGGTCAGTCTGCCCTACACATGTCCCACAACTCTGCATGATTGCAAGATCAACTTATGTTCATATCCCTTGGAGTTCACACACTGCCGTCACTATTGCTGTGGGGATAGGGTTACATCTACCACATTTCCTGAACCTGACTGTGTGCAGATACAGCCATTCATAGCATCCTTAGGATTCCTGCTGCAGTGCACTGGTGTGTCATGATGACACCCCCTCCCCACCTTCAGCCTTTTTGCAGATGCTTGACAACTATGGCCTACATATGTCTGTCAGTTTGCAGTGTCCCAAACACTGAACACCACATGTAACAGCCTAGTCACAGCTAATGAATGGCAAACATACCGGTGTACACTGGCACTGTCACAGTACAGCTGGGAATGGTGGGCCTGAGGTGGAGTGAGGCATTGGTTGTACAGCACATGTACCTTACATAATACTGTCGGTAGGTTTCCAATCTGGTCATGGTACACCAGTACACATTGTAAAGTATAACTCCTGGGGACCTCTGCTGTTATGCATACACTACCTATAGAGAGGCCTGGCTGATGTTTCCTGTGGCACAACTGTCAAATCTGATTACTCTAACCCATAGGCCACACGCTTGCAGAGTCCATGCAATTGCTGACACTGGCACTACACAGCCAGTACTTGCTAGAAATTCCTGCAACCCCCTCAATGTTGTGGCATGTTACTAGGCAGCCCGCATGACCAGTTTGCTACATGTGACATCATCTGTCTTGGATGGCCATCTGTTTATTTCCTACATCATTCCTGTCCCATACATCCTTGCCACATAAATGACTGCACTGTTTGCCATGGCTACATGTCCTGCTCATGGGCGCTACCTGTTGGGTATGAGACCTTTGTCATGTCATGTAAGATGTGTGCAAGCCACGGCTGCCTCTGTTGCAGGTAAGTGTGCACATTTGATGTCCACACGTCTTGGACAGCAAACCAATAAATGGTGTGACATTGGGGACGTGTACTTGCTGAAAGGCGCAGTTCCATGACAAATGCATGCAGTCAGTACCTCAACAGCTGCTTCCACTATTTTTATCTGGAGTGTGTGCACACATATGCTTCCAGTGTTTGTGAAGATATGTATTCTCCATATTTGCTGCCCTAACTTACAGTTCTGTATTACTCACTCATTGCTCATGTTAAGACCACATTGCAGATTCTAAGGGCTGTGGACCACAGTAGTATGATATGTCGTAGTGTAGATCTGTAACAGTTGCCATTGCAATACTGGTATGTACACTGTTGTAGCACTGTATGAGGGTGATGTTTCACACATGTCCCTACTGTAGCCATTTGTCCCATCATTATGTTCATCCCTGTGGGCACATTTCACAATGACAGGATGTTAGTTATATTGCAGGTGTCTGACATACCCTTCAGATACACCATCATGGTCACCACTGCAATGCAGTGCAGTTAACAGCAACAATACGTGAACATGTACGGGATGCATTATGGGTAGGTTTGTTAGATGTGTGCATGGACTATACTATAGCCATTACATGACTGGTGCATTGGCAAGCATGAACATAAACCATACTCACTGACTACAGGCTGCTACCTCGGTGGAATACCAGAGGGACCTACATAAGTGTGTGAGAGATGTGATGTCAGTAGCCACAGCTGTGGCATTGCTACAGGGTGGGCACAGCATTACAGTACATCAACAGTACAAGTCCACAATACTACAGCTTATGCACATCTGTTTATTACTACTAAGCAGCAACAGACTATATATATGACATCTCACATATGCATGATCTACCTGTTCAGATGCAGATGGATACACAACAGTGGTCTATTGATGTGCCCTGTGGCCTTCCATGCATGCTTATCAGCTGGTGTGTGTGTGGGAATCACCCACCTCCACTATGGTCTTCGCCAGTTGTTGCGTGTGCAGGCGAGCAGGTGCTATGAAGCTGGTGAGGAGCTCCTCAACATGTGTCAGGGGGGATGGATGGCATGACCCCACCCTGTTGCGAGGTGATCCCCCTAGACTACAGCAGCACGCTGACAGGCATTGTGAAGCAGGTTGCTGCAATGATGCCAGACCTGCTCATAATTGCAGTTATGCAGGCTGACACCATTGACCCTGTGGACTAGATCGTTCCACAGGGCAGTCCGCTCCTGCTGCTCATGGGCTGTCCTGCCAAAGAGCACCTAGTATTGCTGTACCAGGTGGTTGATGATGACCTCATTTTTGTCCACTGAATACACAAGTAACCTGCTGTGTGACATCTTGCCTGAAAGACATAAAGATGGAAACAGGTCTGAGAAACTCAAAGAGCAAGGTTACCATAGTTCTTAATACACATCTCTGTCTCCCCCCACCATATCTGTGACAACAAACTGTTCACACAACTCAAAAGGTATGGCTCTAGCTTACCTACCATTGGGGCATGTATTGTATTGTACCACGCTTTGTGCTATGTGTTTGTAGCCATGTTCCCTGTGGGGACACTATCTTTGCTGGCCTGTTATGAACAATGTCACCTGCATGCCATTATAAGGGGCACTATGGTTCCATATATGCATGTGGTCTGTTTGCTATGTGATTGCTGCACATCTGTCATTATGTGTTATTGGGGATATCTATGCATGCTGTTGGACATGATCTGGGATTGTGTGGACTATTACTACCCACATATGTTCTATAACAGTGACACAATAGCATGTTTAAGGAATAGTTTCCAGAAGAACCACGTCTCTCACCTCATCTGGCCATGTTACCAGGCCACATCACATGTGGGACCCACCCTGGGAATTCCTCATCAACTGGTCCTGCACTAACTTAAGGTGGAACCACCTCAGGGGATGGCCCCCCCAGGGGCACACACAGACATGATCCTGTCACCCAAGGTCAGGTCCAGGGTCTGTTGCATTGGAAGCTCCACAGAGACTTGTGGGATGTGCTACAGCATCTTAAGGCCACCAGTATACAATCACAGGGTCCACATGCACCTCCTGCTCAGCCTCCAGGCCAGGCACCTTCAGAGCTGTGAAGCTGCTGTTGTGATTGGCAATGAGTGGGGGCCTCGTTTCCATTGTTTCCATATGGAGGCTCATGGGGCTTCCACACCGCATACCACACCCACCATCCAGGGTGTTTACCCAACACATGCGTTATATACCACCCCTGTAGGCTCTCCTCTCTATCCACCAACCCAACCCACCTTTACAAATATACCTGCTATCCATCTCCAAATATATATATATGTGTGTGTGTGTGTGTGTGTGTGTGTGTGTGTGTGTGTGTGTATATGTGTGTGTGTGTGTGTGTGTGTGTGTGTGTGTGTGTGTGTGTGTGTGTGGGTGTGTGTGTGGATGAGTGTGTGTGTGTGTGTGTGTGTGTGTGTGTGTGTGTGTGTGTGTGTGTGTGTGTGTGTGTGTGTGTGTATGTGTATTGATATGTGTGATGTTCCCTCACATATAGCATGCAGCACTGTGATGGAAATATACAGGACATGCGTTTATATACATATGTGTGTTTGTATACATGTAGACATACACACACGCACACTCACACGCACACACACACACACACACATGTGTGTGTGTGTGTGTGTGTGTGTGTGTGTGTGTAGATATATATTATGTTGTATATATGTGTTTTTATATATGTATATATATATATATATATATATATATATACATATAGGTGGCTGTATATCTGTAGACATACACACATATATATATATATATATATATATATATATATATATATATATATATATATATATATATATATATATACAGACACACACATATATATATATACATATATATATATATCTATATATACACATATACATACCTCTATATATATATATATATATATATATATATATATATATATATATATATATATATATATATATATATATATATAGATATATATATATATATATATACATATTTATAGGGTACATTCAGACATCAGGTCCACAATCTCTAACTCACTTGCCTGCACAGTGCACTATTCTGCCTTGCTACAACACAGACAAGTGCCACATATGGACACAGCCTAACATTAGGGGGGTATATATATATATAAGGACAGATTGCAGGTAAGCCTGTTACCTATAGCATTTCAGCATGCTACATAGCATGTTAACTTGAGTGTCCTGCAAGTGGTGGGCTGTGGAACCCACGTGTCCATCATTATGGCATTACTTCCACCACCAGCTATTGGCCACATTAATAAACATGTTTTACATTACACAACACACACTATGAGGGCTTACATCTTCTCAGTCAGTGCTGCTCTGCACAGTTGACAGGTATGGCCCACTACCCACAGGGACATACTCTACTGTCCATAGCAGTTGTTCAGCTGAACATCATTACAACAACAACACCTGATGGCACATATAAATCATTCCACATCATCTATCCCATTATTATGGGCAAAGTACTACAGTCAATTACATGCATATATACTTCACATACCTGTTGTAGGAATGATGTCTGTTCTGGATAGCTTCCTTGTAAGTTTTTTTTTATCCTTTGCCCCTGGCCTTCAGCCTGCTTTCTTTCTTAGTTTGTTTGTTTATTTGTTTGTTTGTTTGTTTCACTCTCTCTCTCTCCAGTAAATGGGTTGAGCTGCTTTGAATAGATTGCAGCATGGATTTTTTAGGTGATGCACATGATCAGATGATGGCCTCTGCACCAGTCAGTGTCTTCCACTTGCTACCTGCATGCAGCATGCAGTGTAGTACTTTCAATTACCACTGTCATGGCAACCCACTACTATAAATACCTACATCATGTGAGCATGGTCCCTTTCCCTTTCCTTTATGGTGGACATTCTTCCTGTGTGTGGGCAGCAGTGTTACAGACAGCAAGTAGCAATACCTCTTACAAGAGGACTTGCAGACTCAGGCCAGCTACATATTTGTATAAGATTCCAGAACTACAGACAGAGTGTGAGTAGTGTTGTTATATGCATGGTATAGCACCAGTGTTACAGGGTTTGTGTGTACATACTAGTTTAACATGGAATGCAGTCTGTCTGCATAGCTCTCAACTATGGGCCTATCCACATGATGGCCAGAGGTGTGCCTGTTATGTTTTGTCTGCCCACCACACAGGTCTTGTGTCAGATATATGACTAGCAATGTGTGTGTTGAGTACTATCAGTACATGGCTACATCCATTTGTGATTCTGACTTCATATTCCTGAATAAGGGTATGCTGCAGACTGTCCTGTAACACCAGCAACTTGCTCAGTTTATGACAATACTATTTCACATATAGGCCTGTGTTCCGGCCTCTGTCCTCCACCTACATACCAGGCTTTGTCCATATGACATGCAGTCAGGGGTTGTTATGTAGTGGCCTGTGATTATGTCATGCTGCCATTCCTGCCATCATTCCAGTGCTGTTATGGCCCCCACACATATTGTAGGATAGGGTCCGTATATATATGTGGGTTTCATCTGCACAAAACATGTGTGCCCTTCTGCAGTCCATATGTCAGTGTATGTAACAGTGTTATATGCCCCTGTGTCAGTTTATGGGGGGTGTATGCACAATAAATAACCTAGGCTGTTACACCATGTGAGGGATATCAGGAGTAAGCTGCCTTCAGGTAAATGGATGTACATTACCATACATTTCACCTTGGAAAAATTGCTGGCCTACTGCTTACTGCCATACAGACTGTTCTGTTTGTCAGTGTTATTGTGATGGTTTCAGTTATGCCTTGTTATGTAACAGAAATGTCCCATTGTGTCAACTGAAGTCTTTTCCCCCTAGGGATTGTGTACACAGTGTAGTTAGAGGCTGCTGGACTATACATCTGCATTACTTACTGTTGATTGATTGTTATCCTGTGGCCCAGTCTGTTTTTACTGTTGTACTACTTGCAGGCCTTGGCCTGGACAGCAGCATATGTTATGCTTTCAGATTATTGTACTGAATGCTCTGCTTGGGAGTTGCATTAATCTGTTTGCATGCATTTCAAAGTATAAAAAGCTATATGCCATTGCATATACAACTGTGATAGTACACAAATAAAACTGTTCTATGTATGCAAACCTGTGTGTGGTATCATATCCTTTGACTTCTCTGTGGGTATATCTTTCAGGCAACAATTGTCTTTTGTATGGGTGACTCATACACTGTCCATTTGATAATGTGGCAAGTATAGGAATACTGGCTGTTCAGTATGGTGTGCTCCCTCTAAATATGTAACTTCCCATACATATCTCCTTGTGTGTTTACATGTATGTATGCATCTGCATATATGTGTGTGTGTGTGTGTGTGTGTGTGTGTGTGTGCGTGTGTGTGTGTGTGTGTGTGTGTGTGTGTGTGTGTGTGTGTGTGTGTGTGTGTGTGTATATCTTTGGAATGTTTATTGCTTCCACATTGTACATTCCCTATGGTGAACAGAATGTATTGCATGATATGTTATTGATACCAGACTGACATCATACAGGTGGGATGGATTACTGTTAATGTCTTGTGCCCATGCTGTGTCAGGTCCTGTGTATGGGACTTGCAACAGTTGGAATTGTATTGCAGGAGAGATTTGTTTTGTTGTGGGGGAGGTGGTGATATCAATACTTACAGGACGCATTGAGCTTGGGCCCCATCACCCCCATTAACAGTGCCTTTGGTCATATATGTATTTGTTATGTTCTCTTTTATATCTATATATATCTGTACACACACAGACACACACACACACACACACACATATATATATATATATATATATATATATATATATATATATATATATATATATATAGACATATGTAGACATATATATCTATGTATGTATGCATATATATATATATATATATATATATATATATATATATATATATATATATATATATATATATATGTTTGGGTCTATATTATAACATCGAACGTTCACAATTTCGAGTGTTCAAATATTGACCCATTTAAAGTGAACGCTGAAAATATCGAAGAAACAGAAAATCTATCTTTTTCCTAGGGAAAGATTTCAGTTGTCCGTTTCTGTTGCTTCGATATTTTCAGTGCTGTGGTGGAAAGTTACGGGTCGGGTTCAGGTAAGCGTGCGATTGTGTGGATGTGAGGGTTAGGGCTGGTTAGGTGAGTTAGGGTTAGGGCGTGGGTCAGATTAGTATGCGATTGTGTAGACATGAGGATTAGGCGGGGTAGGTGATTTAGGGTTAGGGCGTGGGTGAGGAGACTGTGCAATAGTGATGGACCTTAGGGTTAGGGTTTGGGTTAAGGTAAGTGGATAGTTCGTGGTGTATGTATAGTTTAGTGTAGGGTTAGGTGTAAGAGTTTAGGTGTATGTCTGTGGATCGCTGTTTGTTTGGTGTGCCTGTGTTGTGTGTATGTGTTATGGAACAGCAAATTTTTTCCCTAGGAAAAAAATTCGCTGTTCTGTATAGTCGATGTTTTAAATTTTTGATTCATAGGGTTCGATATTAGAACACTCGAAATTTTGAAAGTTCTGTGTTCTAATATAGACTACATGTATATATATATATATATATATATATATATATATATATATATATATATAGCTATTTATATATATATTTATACACATATATATATATATATATATATATATATATATATATATATATATATATATATATATATATATATATATATATATATATATATAGATATAAATATATACACACACCCACACACACATACATCTACATGTATAAATACATTTCCTGTACTGTTGAATGACTGTGATGGATGATATGTTTGTGAAAACATCAGGGTTATGTATATCTGACATGGCTTAGTGGTAAATCACTTTGGCTAAGGTGTGCAGCATCCTGGCAGAGGCTGTTTATTTTGTTGCTGGGCAGAACAAGGGCCATTGGATGCAGACTGATTAAAGCACTTTTAAGCAGTTGTAAGTGGGTTTGCGCAGGTTTGCATGGAGGTAAGCACTGCTAATTTCTAGTTACAGTTTCTTATACTGACTTAGCTTCTCAGTTGCTTAACATGTTTAGGCATTGCTTACTCCCACGCAAACAAGCTTAAACCCACTTACCACTGCTTAAAACTGCTTACTCCCTCTTACCCCTGCACTAATTTCTTTAAAAGAAATTAAAAAGGGTTGATAGGAAAGTGGTGAAAAAGGGGCACAAAGAGGGAAAGACAGTAGGGAAAATAGCTAGGGATGTGCAGGATGGGTGTAGGGAAGGTCCATAGCTGCCCATTTCCTCTACAGCAACAGCTGTGCATATTCACTGAATTTGGAGAAGGATTTGGACACTCAAACCCCTGACTGAGGGGTGAGGACAACAATAATATGTTGTGAAGCCAATTAGACCAGATTACATGTGTCCAGTGGGCATGTGTGCGAAATGGACAGCTTATGTATGGGGAAAGATCTTTTTTTTGAGAACAGATTTCCCTTTTTTTCAGGTGCGAGTTGGATGTTGGGGAGGGATAGTAGGCATATTTAGGGAGGTAGGTTGGGTAGGATAACAGACAAGACAGACAAGACAGCATACAGTGGTGGTATATGACACATGTGGGTTAAACACTTTGATGGGGTGGATTGTTTGGAAATCAAAAGCCCACTAGCCCCCTAGTGGAAATAGTGGGACTGACATCCCCACTAATAGGCAGTTATGACTGCACCTTCACATACCCAAAGGTGGCTGTGCTGGGTGCTGAGTAGGAGGGCCAGGCCGACCCTCTAGTTGTGACATGTGGCCCTAAAGCTGGTGTAGCAGATCTCCAAACTCCCTGCGGAACTCACTACGTACCATGCCCCGGAACTGACGACGGGTGATAGTGTCCTTTCTGCACCCACTCCCAGGGGGGGAGAGCCCCATTCCTTGAGGCGGTTCCATCCAAAGGTGGTGCAAGACTAGCAGACAAGGTGGTCCCGGGGTGGGCCCGATACATGCTGGTGCCCAGTGCCATGGCCAGCTGAGGTGGGACTGGTGGGTCCACTGGGACCGGCCTTCTCAAAAGTGCTATGGTGTTTCAATTTTACAACATATGTGGGTTAGTAATAGTCAACACATTCCAGGATTAGGTATAACAGCATGCATAGATATTCCCATTAACCCAAAACATCAGATATGGAACAGTTGCATAGCAAACAGAACACATGCATTTATGGAACCACAGTGGCCATTACAACAGCATGGAGGTACATTGATGGCAGCATGCCACCAATATGGGAGCATTACATCATGGCACATGCATAGAAACAGATTTAAATATTTATCAGACAATAGGACATATGTCCCAGCAGTAGATTTAATGCCGCACATACTGATTGAGTTGTGTATTTAGTTTATTGTTGCAGATATGGTGGGGGAAGGAGAAACATGTTAATAAACAACTAGTATATTCCTGTAGTTGTCATTACTTTCCTAGTCATTGCTGTGATCTGTACCTTATAGGTATTAGTCGACTACTCCATGGCCTTAGTTTGGACAGTGGTATGGATGTAGACAACTATATACATGAACTGATCTTTACCTGCAGTATACCTGTGGAGGTATTGTTTGTTAGCACCACCTAACTGCTTCTACACATATTCCCAGATTTCAGGTTGATGTTATGCACATACCTGTCCATCTCTTATTGCACACACTCTGGGCATCTCTTGACCACATGCAGGTGAACTGGGACATATTTTGACTATTGCCCTCTTAAACCTTTGGTGAATTGTACAATGATAGGTTTGTTTTCATTGATATTTTCCAAATATGTACAGGCCTGACAGTCAGTTATGTGACATGAAATGCTGCCTACATGTCAGAGATTAGCACACTGATATGTCAGGGTGGCAGGGTAACAGCCGTCAGATATGGGCCAACTAACTGGACATTCTGTACACTTGTGGGGTATGATTCTGCATACAGCTTAATACCACTTCCAGAATTCGAACCATGGCTGTGTCTGCTAAAAATAAAGCAGTGCCCATCACAGTTGAGCATGCTATATAGATATTGTTCTCTTGTCTAATTTATATCTATAATTCTCCTGTGGATTTACAATCTGACCTTGTAATTACAACACTCTTATACAAGATTTCCTAGACAGTTTTATTATGTAGCACAGTGTGGGTGACAGATATGAGTAATACCTTGTTATTCAGAGCAACTGCAACACTAATAATTTCATACAGTACCAGAGTAAACAGTACCAGCACAGGATATCAATCTTTTATTTCTAGGCACAGTTTTCATATCTGACAGACCTGTGGGGGCAATATTTGTTAGCACTACCTGAATGTTGCCACACATATTACCAGATTCCATATTAGTTTTATGCACATACGTCTCACTCTGTTACTGCACACACTCTGGTCACAGCTTGACAACATGGGGGTGGAGATGGGACATACTTGGCTTATTACTCTCATAACATTTTGGGGTGTTGCTTGAGTGACATGTTTGTTCCTATAGATGTCTGACAATCAGTTGTATTTCTTATTTGCTGCCTAAACGTCTGGGATCATCACACTGATTTGCTAGGGGGACAGGCTGACAGGCAGCAGATATGGGTCAATTTACTGACATTCTGGACATATCTGTACAGTTGCAGAGTATGATTCTGCATACAGCCTACTACCACTCCCAGGATTCAAACCATGGCTCTTTGTGCTAAAAATGCAACAGTTCATGTCCCAGTTGAGTGTGCTATTTGGATTATGTTGTATGTCTTTTCATTGTTTTCTGTCTAAGTCTTTCTCAGTTGTACTATATGATCTCTTGGGATTACAACAGTCATATACAGACATTCCTACACATTTTATTTATATAGCACAGTGTGGGTAACAGTGCCTAATGCAACAGTACTATTAAGAGATTGCAACTCTACATTACCATATGATACCAGAGTAAACACATGCAGTCTAGCAGTTATACCTTTATAGTCAGGCTATTATGCTTTTATTTACATGCAATCTATATGAGACTCTTCCTGCCATATTCTCTGTTGTATGCAGTACATTCCTTAAACAATACGGGTTTTATACAGGCCATTAACTTACTACTACTTTTAGATTTATTTCCAATGACAGTACATGCAAGAGTATTACTAACCTGCCTCACGTCGTAACCACTGCAATCTACAGGCATGGGCTTCCTGGTCAAGCCTGCTCATCTGCCACTGTAAAAGACATAAGAGGAATATTTAGCCATACCTATCCATAATATACATGAGCTGGTAATTATTAAACAGGTAGTGGACTAATACTTACACACGGCTGGGACATCCCCTGTCCTCCTAGCCTCTTGGCTCCACTGATCCAAGAGATCCCCCTTTCTCCACTTCAGGTCGGCATAGTGATGCCTGACCTGCATACCAGTTCGTGGTATGCCAGTGACACTGGTGTGGTCACGGGCGAGACAGTGCCAGGGTTCCACTTTGTATTGGGAACCCTGGTACTGGCTCTGCAGCAGTCTCTGGTCATGGTCTTTCACAAGGAGTTCTGCCATGACTATGGACTCCGGGATGCCCCAGTGCTGCACTCAAAAGTGCACACCCTCTCCCATACCAGTTATAGTGCCTACAGGAGGAAGCTGCAACCAGTTATGACATTTATTCCCAACTGTTGGGATTAATAGGGCTAATTTCCAACACTTTGCCATGATTGGATGGTTTTGAAAATGCTAAGCTATAGGCAAATCTGCTTACCTAAGGTTGGCATTGCTTAAAGGGGTATACCAATGGACAAACTGAGTTAGCTGGCTTGCACATTGCTTATACCTACTAAGCTGTGCTATCCAATGTTTAGTATAGCTTAATTTTTAATTTGCATACTAGTCGCTGTTTGGCATTGATTTATTATTCATTACATGATATATATATGTTTGGTATTCACGATTCATGTGTACGTACACTGTATGGGGTCCTTGTGTTTATTAGGGGAGTTCAACACTTTGTTACAATGACACTTCTCATCTGGGTTTAATGTAGTACTCCAGTTCACATATTTATGTTATGTAGTAGGTTATACAACATAAAACTGTATATAGATTCCTTTCATATGTTCAGTTTGATTTTCCTATAGTGGGGATCTGTTTGGTGATACCTCAATCTTATGTACTGCTGTGATGGCTTAGTGGTTAATGGCTGTGTCTATAGTGTACAGGGTCATGGGTTCAAGACCTGCAAAGGCTGTTTATTTTGTTTCTGGCCAGAACAGTGGCTGTTACATACAAAGTGATTAAGGGAATTTTAAGCAATTGTAAGAGGGTTTGCGTAGGTTTGCATGACCGTAAGCAATGATAACCTCCAGTTAAATATGCTTACAGAAAGTTAGCTTCAATATTGCTTAACCTGTGGGCGCATTGCTTACCCCTGCACAAACGGGCTTAAACCCGCTTACTACTGCTTAAATATGCTTACTCTTGCTTAATATTGCTTACTCCTACTTACCCCGCACTAATTTAGACCGTAATGAAAAATGGTTCTTGGGAAGGTGGTGGATTTGGAAACTCTATGAAGTTATCATTCATTACACATTATACCTTCACTTTGTATCCCTGATTCTTGTGTACTTATACTGTATGGGGCACTTGTGATTATCTGTGGATTTTACAACATTATGACAATGACACCTCACATCTGCATTTAATGCAGTACTCCAGTTCACAAATATATGTTATTTAGTAGGTTATACAACAAAAAATATTGGTCATAAAGTGATTTGACATGGAAAATGGAATGTACTGGTAATTCACAAATATATGTTATTTAGTAGGTTATGCAACAAAAAATATTGGTCATAAAGTGATTTGACATGGAAAATGGAATGTACTGGAGTGGTACTTGAACTGGGAATAACTGATCGTAAGGTGAATGCTCTGCCCACTACATTGTTGCAGTACTGCTTTATTTGCATATATCTTGATTTTTATTGTCTTGTGCCATTTAAACTGCATTAAATGTAGCTAAGTGATGGGCAAACCCACACACCTACAGTTAAATTGTATTTGTTTCATAAAAAATAAAGCTTCTTTATATTTCACATATTAATTATTGCTCTTATAACGTTGGGGGGATGTTGCTGGAGGTATGCGAACACCTATGAGCAGTCTCGCTCATTCTTATTCCTAAACTGCTGTTCTTGATTGCAGGGGCATGTACATTCTGAGAGCTCTGCTCTCAGACATGGCCCCTGCACTCGTACATGCTCCTTGTCCATTTAGGAGCTCAGGCAGCGCGCCTTCATTAATATACCTGGCGAGCTGTCCTCCTGCTCCTAAATGGCTGCTTCCATGCAGAACTAAGCTAGTCCTGCATGGAAGAATAGTGAATCTGGGGTGATAGTATATACTGCATGTTGACTATGCTAGTCTGTTCAGTCAAAAATGTTATGGGAACTTTAAAAAATGACAAATCAGTGTAGCTCACTTAATTAAATTATCTAAGCAAATCCTCACATCATTAATGTATATAATAAAGTTAAATAGCTACATACTGTGGGATATTGCATAGGTATGTTAGTTTTTCTACAAGAACAAAATAAAAACATATGGACAAAAGACAAGTTCAAACAGCCTACTTTAACAAAGAATATAAGTACAGGGCTGAATTCAAAAAATCTTACACAATTTGCTAAGACTGTGTGTGTGCAACACACACATAATAGTGCACTGCCTTGGATTCAGTAAGTGGTTCTACACAGCACACAGAGCTACACAAACACTGTAAACACCATGGTATGCTAATTACAGCGTAAGCAGCTGAATTTTATGCTAATCAACCAATCTAACATGGAGGAGCTATTCGATAAGCTATAAAGTAACTGTGTAGACTCAATGCTGGTTTTCCCTGCAAATTCCAAAACTTACTGGAATCCATCCACAGAAAGTAATCTACACATAAATAATTTTATGGGCTGCTATTGCTTTAATTCATGTGTATGTGCAACAGGCTGAAGTCTATACTGCTGCTGCTGCTAATAGACCATGGCCAAGAAGGTAAAGGGTTTTTAGATCCCATTTAACTTTTCACAATCTGCATGATGTGGAATTTGGAGAGTGCTACAGGGTGGACAGAGACACACTACAGGAACTCTGCAACCTCTGTCATCCTCAACTTAGACCAAGGGCAAATAAAGGTGAATCAATACCGGTGAAGACAAAGGTATGTGTGGTACTTAGAATTTTAGCTACAGGAACCTTTCAGAGACAGGGGACATGCTAGGGTGTCACAGGCATCAGCATCCAGGATCCTCCATCAGTTCCTGAATGCTAGGCTACAAAATGCCAGTGACTACATATATTTTCTCTGTACATCTGTGGACAGGGCCATAAATATGCAGAAGCTCTACCTTGTAGCACACTACCCTGAAGTACTGGGTGCCATAGACTGTACACATATAGAGATCCAAGCACCACCCAGAGAACAGGAAAGGGTGTACAAAAATAGAAAGGTCGTCCACTCCATTAACTGCCAAGTCATGTGTAATGCTAAGGGAATCATCTTGAATGTGTGTGGTGACAAACCAGGCAGTGACCTCAAATCATCTGACACAACTTCCAACTGTATGAAGTGTTTACTAAGGGTGATATCCCACATGGTCATATACTGAGGGATGCAGGTTATACACTGGAACTATAACTGATGATGCTCATCAGAAGTGCAGACACACCATCTTAAGAATGCTATAATGAGACATATGCTTGAACAAGAAATATCAGAGTGTGTGTTTGGACTGCTGAAGTCACATTTCCTGTGCCTAGATACATCTGTGAGAGCCCTGCAGTACAATCCACATACATGTGCTCAAAACTTCACCATCTTTGCCATGCTTCACAACATCATCCTGAGAAAGCAGCTTCAGCAGGATCAACAAGTGGAAGAAGCATATATTCCACCACCACTGGCAAGGTCACCACAGTCACACTTAGGTAAGGAGTCAGAAGAGGAACCATCAGCTGCTGTGAGTGTAAACAGACATAGGCATGCTCGATATGTCCTCATATTGGCTAAGAGCCAATGTATAGCACACTCACTGTTCACCTAAGGGGCTAAAACCTTCATCCTGTGCACATACATACATAAAGTAATATTGATGCCAGGCAAGGCTCACAATCTTTACTTACCCATGTAATGTCTGGTCTGTGTGCTCCTAGCATCAGATAGAGTCAGCCCTGAACTGAAACTGTAGCAACTGCCAGATTTACAAGGTAAGTATTGAACCTGAAATATTAAAAAAAAGTGGGTGCTTACATATTATCGCAACCGGGTCCCAAATATGATAGCTTCAGCACATAATTAAAGACTGTTTTGTTCCCCTTTCAGTGATGTGTTTTTAATACATAAGTACCCTTCAAATTATCGACAGACATGTCACTCTTGATATTTTGTGGTATATAATTAAAAATGCATTACCGAAAGGGGAAGAAAACAGTCTTTAATTGTGTACTGAAGTTGTCATAGCAGGTTAGCTATTTCTGTTTTGTCAAATATTTACAATAAAAATACATTGGCATTTTTAAAACTGACAGCCAGTATAACATGTAGAGATACAGATGAATTAACCAAAGTTTGACAAGACTGAAAGAATTTGAAATGTATTGTTGACTATGCAGCAGTTCATGTTGTTCTTAGTCACCTCCAAAAATAAATAAATTCAGGTCTCATTTCCTACTGTGTGCTGGATTTATACCTGTCCTGTGCCTGCTTTGAATGACTCCAGGAGGACCGAATATACTCATTGCTGTCATCTACAAGTTGCCTAAAGTGATTTTAAGCTGAAATATAATAATATGACAAATATTTCGTAATATGGACTGTGCTTTACATGCTTTAATATGCAGGGAAATGCCATTTATTTGTGAGACAGTAGTCATGACATAGTTCCTCATTACAGAGAACGTAGACTTTATTTAACCCACACAAAAATTTGTTTCTTGACATTGCCAGCATAATTTTAGATTATCTCTTTAACTGTATTGCCACATAAGCATTAATTTAAGAAAATAATTTAAGGAGTGGTACGGTTTCAGATTTTGCCACCATTACTTAGACACATTTGGAAACTGTTTGGGATAATATGTAAGTACCAAAAAGTGCAATAATACAAGTGAATGGCATATCCTTGTATACTGTTATTTGGTAATTAAAAAAAGTAAAAAGTAGTTGGTTTTTACAACAGTGACTTATGTGAATGGCCTCAGGCATCAAAGATTCACACATTCATACCTCTTAGAAGTACTGATTGTCAAAGAATGTCTTCAGTTTGGCCTCATACTTTTGTACTGGCAAATCTTTAAAGAGAGAAGTTAGAAATTAGTGTCACATATTTCAGTTTCAAACTTCATATTCCTGAGATAAATTTTAAAAATAGTTATGCAAAAACTGTTTATTCTATCAACTGTAAGTTTGTAAGACCAAACTATTTAAAATGTCTCCCTATGGTTCAGCCTCTGTCCCACTTTTATTTATGGCTTGGTCCAGCTTTTTTGCTGTAAGAGTGTGGGACTCATGTATACATTAGAAAAACCTGTAAGGAAGCAGAACAATTAGCAAACCAGCATCACAAGTACAGGTATACTAAGCACTTAAGTCATCTATGCACCCTGAGCATCAGACGTAAGACTTGTGTATCCCTGAATCCAAAAGATAGAAAACAAGGGTATGTCACAGTTATCATTTGACAGGATGTTGTTTGTGGGGGCAGGAAGCCTAGGCTGACACAAAATGTAACTAAGTGTGTGCAAGTAAGAAACAGAAACAGGCAGACATTTGAAAAAAGTATCAAATGGCCACTGAAAGAAAATAAGATTTAAGTCTCACAAGTGACCCATGTAACTGGTGTCTGTGTGTGTGTGTGTGTGTGTGTGTGTGTGTGTGTGTGTGTGTGTGTGTGTGTGTGTGTGTGTGTGTGTCTGTACTGGCACTCCAGGTGAAATTGGTGTATGTGTCTGCAAGAACACAGCCAAGCTGTGTGCATGCTCTACATCTTGGCATGTCAGACGGGTGTGAGCCCAACATGGTAGAGGTGGCAGTTCATTATCATCATAACTGAACATGAGAACTGGCTCTGCCAGGAGTTGCACACTGGCAAGTCCACGTCCATGGTCAGATGCATTGTTTCTATGTGAATGTGACTGATGTCTGCTGGATGAGGTCTTCTCAAGAGTATGCCCAGGACCATGACCCCATGGCCTGCCACATTTGGGTGTAGACACTTCAACCACTGATGGAGCAGTGGAAGTAATGGCACTAAAGGAGCATGATCGGGCATGGCCATGTCAGCTAACATTAGATGATGTGGTTGACATATGTCGACATGGATGCCGTCCCCTCCCAGCAGATGTTCCATCACAAACATCACCCATTCCAATTTGTCATTTAACCAATCCTCTGAATCAGCAACATGGTGGAGGCAGTCACACATGTCAGACTGTGCCACATTTACAACTTTAAGCATTTCCCTGGAGACCCTATTGGAACATGCCTGTGCCTCTGCGATGACCTAAACATACATTGAGTGGCATGGAAAGACACACCAGTATCATGTGGATGGTGGACAGCAGGCCTTCTCCAAGCAACCTTAACAACCCTCCTGCATGGCACCTTGCCCACAATTTGGCTAAAGCCATAGTCAACAGGCACTGAAGCCACAGTAACATACTGATCAAATGAGTCACCCTCCACCTGTCCAATATCTGAGGTCTCACTAGAATGGGTTTGCATAGGCCTATTGGCTGTGTCCAATGGAATTACAGTGCATGGCTGAATGTCAACCTCAGTGTCAGACTGAACCTCTGCACCCTCCAACTGTGTCTGTATTTGGCTACCATCATCATCAGAGTCTGATGACTCTCTGAGATCAGGTTGTAAGAATCCTATACTCCCACTGTCAGGATCACCTGTGATAATAAGCAACAAACATAGGAAAGAAATTAATAGCTACACTATTCCAGTTCAATATATGCTAACAAACTAACACTGGTGCCACTACCACAGACAGTACAGCAAAACACACACATTACTGACATCCACCTCACACATGTGGCTAAATAAATATTTCTCTGAAATGCTCATCAGTGCTGAAATAAAAATGTTTGGCTTACAATATGCAGATGATTCCACAGTTGCTAGGGAGCATAGTCCTGGAAGATGTTAAGCAAAATGTAAGGATGTCATCATCACAATAACAATAACATATGGAGAAAAACTGTGGCCTTTATATGTCTATTAGCAATACATTTAACTGAAACTTGAATGACATGCCCTCCCCAACCCCATGGGTAATGAACCAGAATGTGTCATTAACTTTATCACTCTATAACTAGTCCCCCCCCAAAAAAGAAATGATTAAACCAACTTAAGTATTGCTTTAAATATTTTACTATACAAGAAATATTTAAAATTTCACATAGGTAAACCTGCCTAAAAGCTTTTCCTGTGGCAAACTTGGCCTCCCTGAAACAGCAGCACCAACATAGGATCATAGAAAATTACTAGGCTATGGACCTGGAGGTCATTTTAAGCCTAGTCGATCAACCTAATGTAATCCTGTAGAAGTACTAGTCAATACCCAAGATTGCATTTAGTGGACTGTCCATGTCCAGGACAGTTGTGAGCAGTATCCCTTGTAAGAATTTATGGTGATCCATCTACTCGTTCAGGTTCCTCTTGAACAGTTTTATAGAGGTGCTGTGTTTCACATGAATTGGTAGCCTGTTCCAAATTCTTGGCAGTCGCTGGGAGATAAATCTGTCCCTCCAACATGTGTTATTTAAGATGCAGGCCATATTTAAGTCCTTGGAATGTGTAGCCTTAGACCCATTTGATTTATGGATATGCTGAAAGTTCATTAGGTTTAGGTCTTGGGTTGCTCTGTAGGCCACGCATAAGTCTCCCCTAAGAAGTCTACAAGATATGGGGTATAGTGACAAGGACTTTAGTTGGTCCATGTAAGGCACATTCTGGAGGCA
>NC_056739.1:407568417-407660917 GCF_019279795.1 Protopterus annectens
ACTAAAATGTATCAGGTCATGAAATTTATGCACCCAGTACATGTTTGCAAAGTTAAATCACCTAACAGTTACAACAGCAAACAACCATCAAACTAATGCCAACTGTCAGAATAACCTTCTATTTTCTGAAACTGCTTTCCTCTCTTTTGGCACTGTTGCTCTCTGCTTAACATCGCTCAAACATGGTTGGCATTGTTGCTCGGTTTCCGAACTATCAGTATATGTGAGAAATCATTCTTAGGTATTGCTGTTCTCCCTAGTTTGGACATGTCTGGTGCTAGAAGGGAAGGTGCCCAATTTAGGGTACAGAGGTGGGATGTTGAGGAGTCTAGAATCTTCATTGGACTCCTTGTAATGTGCCACAGCCAAAGGCTTTTTCAGGAGAACTATACCAGCTCTCAGTACAATTCTGAGGCTTGGAATAGTCTGGCCAAGGCTGTCTCCAGTGCAACTGGCATTCCACACATTGGAGAACAGCATTTTAATGACCTGAAAAGGCACAAGTGGGATACACTCAACCAGTGGCTGGATAAGTTCAGGACTGCTTACATCCCACAGTTGTGCAAGTATACTGATAAAGAGAATTTATAGTAGATAGGAAGCTACATATAGACAAGACAGGTATGCATAATGCTCTTCTATTTTTCTCTTCTCTTTATTCTACAGCCAGTGCAGATATTACTGTGAATAGAGATGCCTATGCTGAGTGTCTAGAGAGATTAAGGGAAGGAAGGGGTATGTATGCAGAACAAGAGAAGTATTATTGTAGCGTTTAGATTAATTTATTTTCTATACAGTTGTAGCAAAGTAAGCATTCATATCCTAACTGTAAAAGCAAGCATGAATGCTTCTGTCTGTAGCACAAGCCAACTGTAGGATTCAAGTCTAAGACTGTAGTCAGACTTTGTTGGTTCAAATACCACAAATAGCAAATATAAAATTGTACAATCATTTAGCAATATTGCATAAATTAATTTCTGCACTAGTGGCATAAATGCCCTGCTGATAACTTAAACTGTATACTTGGACCAAGCATATGTGTAATATCTGCACATTGCAAGGACCCCACCCAGTTTGGGATTGTGAAAGGCAGATCATGCCTCCTGAACCTGATTGACTTCTTTGAGGCAGTCACCAAAGCCATAGATGAGGGTAAGATGGTTCACACAGCTTATCTTGACTTCACCAAGGCTTTCGACACCATCCCCCATTCTGGAATTATAGCTAAACTCACTAAACTATGTATAAATCCCTACATCACAAGATGGGTTGACAACTGGCTCACTGACAGAAACCACACTGTAAAAGTTGCAGACTCCAAATCTGACTTCAAACCAGTGATAAGCGGAATACCACAGGGTTCAGTTCTGGGACCTCCCTTGTTTGGTATCTACTTCTCTGAAGTACAGCCTAACACAGGATGCCTTTGGCTAATGAAGTTTGCAGATGACTGCAAACTAGGAGCCCTAGTCGAGTCCCCAAATGATGTGGACATCCTACAGAAGGGCCTCACTGAGACAGATGCCTGGTGTCAGAGGCATGGCCTCAAGCTCAATGCCAAAAAGTGCATTGTAATCCCCTTTGGTAAAAACTCTGTATCCATGAACTACCACATAGATGGCAGTCTACTTAATGCCGAATGTGTGATGAGACCTTAGGACCCAGGTGGACAGTAGTCTCTCCTTTGATAATCACATCTCCACAGTAGTCAGGAAATCCTTCTATGTGGCACACCACATCACAAAAGAGTTCTCACCCAGGAAAAAAGAGGTAATTGTTTCCCTCTACTCGACACTTATTAGACCCATTATAGAGTACAATGCCTCCTTTGGAATGTACCTCACAAGACATCTGTAGCAACTGGAAAGGCCACAGAAGTACCTCACAAAGAGGATTACTTGCCTCAAACAGATGCCCTACACTGACCATCTCAAAAAACTCCAGCTTTACTCCGTAGCATATCATCTACTCTGAGGTGATTTCTGCCAAACATATAAAGCTATGTCATACCCAGAGCTGTTGGACATGCTACACTTAAAGAAATCCCAATACCTCCAAGCTACACGCTCTAGGGACATAAACCTTGTCACCACACTAAACAGGACATTTTGGAGGGATAGATTCTTGTCCCAGAGACTTCTCATACTCTGGAACAAGCTACCCATCTATATCAAGCAAAGTTCCTCATTAGCACTCTTCAAGAAAAATCTTGATGAGTGGCTGGAAATAGAAAATACACACGGGGATCACTTCTGTGACTCTGCTTGACAGGGCACAGGAAAATAACTTTCTTGGGTTGCATAAGCCAGGGAACCTTGTTGGCTTGGCTTACTTAGGCCCTTGGGCCGATAACCGAGTACCTACCTATGAACCTATTAACCTATTATATTTACCAGTCCTTAATTATAGTTTGCAGTTGTTAAGTATAATTAAATGTAAAAGTTCAGATAAAATACTTTATTATTGTGACAATGAATTGCATGTCACATATGATGGTACTAATTGTATCTTTTTTATCTTACCCCAACCCCTTATCTCTTTTTCTTTTATCTCACCCCATGTCTTATTTCTTTTTTTCTATGTGTCATCAAAACGTTTCCGTGTCATCCAGCTATGAAAAATCAAAAAATGGTTTACAGCACAGGGAGGGGTAGGCTAACCCTAATGGCTTAGCCTGCCCCTGCTCCACTGGCTCCAGAACTGATGCCCAGCACATCTGGGACCCAGACTGATAGTACAGCCTCTGCTGCCCCAGCACTACGTGTGCCCACAGGTAGCATTATCCCAGCAAATGGTGCTGTGGTACCCTCTGGGAGTACTGACAGAGGTGGGGATTTTACCACCCACCGAGAGATGCCAAAGTTGTTGATTAGGGTCATGAACAGCACCATTGTTGCACACCTACTCTGGATGGAGAGGATGCTCTCCTTCATGATCCATAGGAGAAAATGTCAAGTACTCTAACAGCCAGGGAGTAAGGGGACAATGATGACAGTCCTGCAGGTGAGGACTAGATTCTCACTGTTCCCATGTTTGATGGGCATGGGCAGTTGTTTTCCTATCTCTAACCTCAATAATGGTGTCACCCAACCTGTCATGTCCATCACAGTCCTCACCTACCCTACCTACCTTGCCTAGAAATACCTACTTCCCCTACCCAACATTCCTCTCTTACTGAAGTAAAAAAATGAGCACTTGTCCCTAAAAAAAAAAAATCATCCCATACATAGCTCTCCACTTCAAACACATCTTCTTGACATGCTTGATTTGGTCCAATTAGATGTGCAACATGATTACATTGTTGTTACCCATCTTTGTTGAGGTGACAGTCCAAATTCAGCTAATATTCTGTACTCCTCATGTTACACTGTTGATGAATTGCATGGCTATGGCTCTTTCCTTCCTCCCTCCTGTACATTCCTGTACTGCTTTACATTTGTTCTTCCTCCTGCTTGCCCTCCCATTTCATCACTTTCTTCTCTACCCTTTTTAATAATTTTAATCTGGTCAACAATAAAATCACACAGAGCACACATAAGTAAAAAAAAAAAGCAATTAAGCCCTTCACTTTTTGGCCTCTATGTTCATGAAGAGCTAAGGTAACACAAAGTAAATGTACAATAAAGAATGATTTCATTGCATTACAAATTCATATATAAAATTATTAGATGTACCTGAATTCAAACTCTATATCATCTGGGCTCCAAATGAAATGTTACAACACATTTACAACTGCTGCCACAGAGACAGCTAAGCAGTGGGTGTGTTTCATGCATTCAGTACTCAGAACTCTCATAATTTTATTATTTATTTATTTATTGCATTTACCAGAAATGTCCACTGGGACAGAAATGAGCCCATTTTCAGTGTGGGCCCAGGGAGAAAAGCTCGAAAAAAAATTGCATAAAAACATAAATATTAATACAATTCAGAAAAGTTCACAAGATTAAGTACATTATCATTGAGGCTTGAGTGTGTTTCCCACTTAACTATGAGTAAACAGGTAAAGCAATAGAAATGTGCATCTCACATGTGCAAACACTTTGTCTTCAATCGTGCAAACCAGCTGCTCGGGGGTGCACTATGGAAAGTGCTCATTAGCATGTTTACTTATGTTTACTGTCCATTTAGTCTTCTTGCCATGGTAGTACATGTAAAAATGCAAACAAAGAGAAGGTGCTTTTTAAGGAAAGAACACATATTTACACTGTAGCCATTTGTTACCACTTCAAACATGGGTCTCTCAGTACTTGTTCACAAATATATCAACTACACAATGTTTTCTTATATACCATGCATGCCTGCCAAAGTCTCTCAAAACATCCTGTGATGATATCATCTGCTATAAATTGTCCTTCAGCCTTGTAAAAGTCAAACTTGTGCCATGGCATTTGTGTTAAGTACTAAGTTCTCTAATCTGTGTACATACGGAGGGGTTCTGTTCTCACTGCAGTCAATTGGGGTGCATGTGTTTGTGTGTGTGTTTGCTTGACATTAAATAGAGCATTCTCCACCAGCATGTAGGACACTGCTATTACCAGCTTTGCCTCACCAGACACTGCTGATGCCACAGTGAAGACTGGTAGAGAAGGGTGAAGGCTGCCAGCCTAGCTAGATATAATTATGCAGATAATTGTATCATTTGTAAATATGAATGTTGAACCACAAGCTTGTTTCTTTTAAATGAAAGCATATGCTGTGAAATGTTGAACTTACAACAATGTGGCAACATTGCCATCTGCTGTAAAGAAACCTAAGTCAAGCATTTCTTGTTGGTCCTTTGAAATTAAAATTATTTTATGACTGCCTTTGATGTCTACATTTCGGCTCCGGACGGGCTAGATGAACGCTTCCTGCCTATTGTTTTAAGGCTTAAGGCTAAAGTTAATAACCAGAATTTAGATATGGAATGCCCTTTATTGCTCTGGTTTCTACCTAAGTGTAAAAGAATGTAAATACAGTTTCTGTCAGCCTGGGAACACCAGGAAAGTGTGAAATTATGTAATGTTTTATCAGAACTGCAGTTTCAATTTAAACAGAGAGAATCAGAAGGCATTAAGCATTTTTGCCTGTATCATCCAACTCACAACACTGCTTCTTGCTCACATGTAAGTTATCTTAGACTTGTGTTGTCTTTTAGATTAACTAGGAACTATAAAGATTAGACTAAGTGTTTTTTCTGTGATGACAGAACTGCATTTATTTTTAGACCATGTGGCTTTGGCACCAATTATTTGTTTGTGTTAGCCCCTCCTGTAATATGTTAACATCATTGATGGACTCAATGATTGCACCTAATTTACAATCATCAGCAAATTTGGTAAGCCAAAGGCCTTATACCTTATCTTGGACTTCCAAGAAATAGATTCTGAACAGTAAAGGTCCCAGCACAAATCCTTGTGGTATGCTACTGGTGATGGCTCTACTGGTAGAGGTTGAGTCACCAACCTTGACAGTATGTGTTCTGTCAGTGATCCAATTGGCTAACCATCTAGTGATGTAAGGTTTAATCCATAGCTGGGAGAGTTTCCCATTGATACCTGAGTTGGGGATTGTGTCAAAACCCTTGGCCAGATCAAAATAGGCAGTATGCACTGTCTTACCTTCATCCGGAGCTTTCCTGATTTTCTAGAAGAAGTTTACTAGGTTTAATAAGCATGATCAAATATTAACAAAGAGAAATTGGATTGGTTCTAGAGTATGAAGGTCACCTATGTCCTTGTTGATAAGATCCATAATGAATCTTTCCATGGCCTTGCAGATGAGACTGGTTAGACATATAGATCTATAGTTCGCATGGTCAGTTGATGGCATCATTTTGTGCAAGAGGATTACTGCTGCTGTTTTCCACTCCACAGGAACAAAGACAGTTCTCAGACTATAGTTAAAGATTATGCTAATTTGGTCCACCAGGTCCTGTTTTAGATTGCTTAGTAAGCAACCTGGGATGTTATCTGGTACCTTTGAGGCCATGATTTTAGCCTTGGAGAGCACAGATATGACCTGATGCCAACAGATACTAGGGGGGACTGGTCTCATGTATGCTTTGAAGTATAGCCAGTGGGGGCAGGGGATTGATATCTGTGCCAAATCTGTCAGCTAGCAAGTTGACCATTTTCTCTGGTGAGCTTCTTAGCATTAAACAGCAGAACTTTAAGTTTGCCTCCAGTGAATGTTATGTCGGTGCTTTTGTTCTTTTCACATTGCCCAACAAAGGCACTATGGTTGAGGCAAGTGCCTTTGTCAGTATCTGACAGCCTAGATGGCACAGGTTCAGATCATCTCTGCAAAGCAGTGTGACTTGTCAACCATATAAGCCCAGTCCAAGAGATACCAGACCCCACCCCCCAGATTGACACCAGAATCTAAGCCAATTGTTGAAGCTCATCCTTTTTGGTTATATTGTGACATCATCCTGGGTGAAAGTAGAATGCTACTTCTTGAGTTACATGAATGGCATAGTATGATATACTTGTATGCATATCATTGGACTAGTAGCCCATGTGTTGTAGTGGTGCAGATCAACTGTCAATACAGTTCACATTCCACCTTCACATAATTGCAGTATGGCATAAGTGTGCAGGTGTCTACATACCATCATTAAATGCTCTGTGGCACATATCAGTATAAATTCATATCGATTATATGGTTACATAAATCTTGTATCATACATATATTGTTAATCTGTGATATACACAACAATGTATCACATGTTTTGATAGAATTGCAACCTTGTGAAATTCATTGTTTGTGAAATTGTGTGGCTAGAACCAAGGATTACTGAGGGGGTCAGCTGCACCTTGTGTGACTATTACTATTTGTGTTAGGATATGTTCTGCATATGCCATAAACAACTGATCTGTAATGTGTGCTGATATATCAGGCTACTCAAACACAGCTTGTCTTTGAACCACATACAGGCATATGTTGTGCAATTGATGTAAGTCCATGACACTGTTACAGTTGTATGACTGCATGCAGAGTACCAGTGTGTGGATTGTGATGAATGACCATTGTTGTATTTGAAGGTGTTTTCACAACTCATTTATTCCTATATTATTGAAATGGTAAGTGGAATACACAGCTAAGCACAGATGTGCATGTGGATGCCACCAGACATACCCAACAAAAGGAAATAGACAATCTGCTAGCTGACTGTTTGTATCACAAGTCACCCCCTGTCACCACTGTCCATCAACCAAAATATACCTTTAAACCTTACTTAGTCTCAATGTTAAGGAGGGCAGCACATCTGTGTGCTCTGAATAACTAATAACACAGAATCAGTGGGCCCTGACAGCATCTCAGATTGCCTGTAACATGACTCAGAACATAAACCTACCAGACGCGGTTGGATCCACACTTCAACACAGACTCCAGATGGAACATTTTCCAGTAAAAGGGTGTACATCAGCATTCATCCATCTGAGTGGAGGAGGGAAAAGACACATCCTGACTCTCCTCATCTGTGAGGTATCATCATATCATCAAGGATCTTATACAAATGGACAATGGTAATATCCTGGCCAAGTGCAAAAAACATGTGTGATTTTGTTCATGCTCCATCCATGTCTGTTACATCTGTTAGATGTCCTCAAGATGGTCATCAAGGACATGTATGATGACAACACTATCATTCTGCAAAACTTGACCAGGCCAAAGGCGCTTGACACAAATTCATAGTGAGGTATTATTGTAACACTGTCACAAGTGGCCATAAACACCTATATGGGTAGACCACTGGATCACATTCACAACATCTAAATATGTTGATGTGTGAAGTGACCTATATCTGGAGTTCAGTGATCAGGTCCATACATCAGGGCTATGTACTATGCTCTTTCCTGCCCATGATTTAAGTCACAGATGTCCAGAATGACATATACATCTTGTGTCCAAACAGCTGTCTGGAAGACTGTGGATTGTGGACAATCATTGAATCCAGCTGTGATATTAGTATAATACAGACAGTGGCAACACACACCACAGATTGCTGCCACAGCAATGAAGAAATATGAAATGAAAATCATGAGGGGATTTGTTACTTTATGAAAAAGAAAAATCTAGCAAAGCTAGAATTTCCACTGTGATACCTTAAACCTCTTGAATCAGAGGCAACATGGGATATATGTAAATTACCCTTTAAGGATATCAGGTGTTTCAGCTAAAAGGCAATTCTGAATGTCCATGACTATTTTCTTTTACTTTTAAGTCTTTTTATGGACAATTTCAGAGGGGTTTGGCTTTATTGGCCTGAAATTGTCCATAAAAAAGACTTAAAAGTAAAAGAAAAAAGTCATGGACATTCAGAATTGCCATTTAGCTGAAACACCTAATCAGATTGTTATTCCTAAATGTATCACAAAAATGGCTTGAATATCAGAGCTGTAGTGACATTTGAATAAATAATAAAGAAGATGCAAGGTGTGACACTAGGAAAATACTGCCAGTCCAGCTATCTGGAATTTTGTAAATAATTATAGGTCACTTGAAAATATTAATATGGTTTATATAGAAATGTGGCACTGCCAGCCGAGCTATCTGAAATTTTGTAAATAAATATACGTCATTTGTGAATATTAATATGATCCATAGGCTTGTCTTACAAATATAAGAGAAATATATGTTATGTGTATATTAAACTACTGGTGCAGAAGTGTGTGTTGAACTGTATGTTATGTACTGAGCTTCAAGAATGTAACCACAGTGTACCCTACTGGAAAAGAACAGAAATATATATAAACTATATTAATGGTAGAAATTGGAACCTACAGAGTTAACTCGCAAAACTTCAAGAAAATAAGTTAAAAGTGCTTTACTATGTGCTATAAAAGTTTCAAGGGAGCAAGGAGACAGGCTGTCTAGAGATAGGAGTTTCTTTCTATTGTCTTGAAACAGAAATAATTACTAGGTTTAAAATGTAAAAGTGTTTAACTGTTTTATGACTTTCAGTTCTAGGCAAACGTCTGAGAGATATGTACTTCTCACACAGAGATGCTAAAAGTTCTATTGGTATCTGTTAGCCTGGGAACTGAAGGCAGGTGACAAATAGTGATGTCATCCAGATGACCCAGCAGTAACGTTTTGATATTAATTTGGGAACGCTCTCAGAGACTGTGCATTTTGTATTTGTCTTTGGACCTGGAAACATCCATCCTCAGCACTTCTGCCTTGCTAATAGTAAGTAACTTGGGTACAGTGATTTCTCTTAGCTATAGATAGGAATATAATGAAGTTTAATTTAGATGATATCTGTGTTTATTTAAAACTGTCCTGCAATGTTGTTTTAAAATATTTCCTGTGATTCTGAATTCTGTAGTCACTGTGCTGAAATATTGAATATTGTCTTGGTTCTTTTATTATTTATTATTAAATATATTTAAACCTTTTAATTGTGGCTGGTTTGCTTAGATATATTTAAGCTTTTAGAGTACTTGCATATGTATTTTGTGACACTGTATAGGCCACTCCTAAATAGGCTTTAAAGTCTTGGTCACACTTACCATTTGGATAATTGTAACATTACACATTAAGATTGGTCACCCATTGGGAGTAGCTGATAAGGGGTTCTGGTGGCAGTGATAGCTACCTTATTGTCTGGGCTGAGGGGGGCATAGCTAGTAAACCTGTGCCAGCCTTTCCCAGGTGTGTGTTTGTATATAAATCAAATCTCAAAGTGTGTGTGTGTGTGTGTGTGTGTGTGTGTGTGTGTGTGTGTGTGTGTGTGTGTGAGTGTGTGTGTGTGTGTGTGTGTGTGTGTGTGTGTGTGTGTGTGTGTGTGTGTGTGTGTGTGTGTGTGTGTGTGTGTGTGTGTGTGTGTGTGTGTGTGTGTGTGTGCTTGTTTGAGCTACTTGGGCAGGGACACGAAGTACTCATTGGACAGAGAGACTACTGGAAGGACTTGGCTTGGAGCCCTGGCTAAGGACTCAACTCTATAGCTGGGCCAATTGGTAGTCTTAATGGGGATCTGGAGAAAGAGGGAGAAACCAGCCCCAGACTGACTGTGATCTCTGTGTGCTCTTAAGGGAAATTGTACTTTACTATGTGTGTACTTGTCATCCTTCCAATGTCTACGTCCTTCACTGGTGCTAGTGGTAAGGATTAAGGGTCCTTGATTACTGGACCAGTGAAGGGGCATCACACAAGGCTGTCACATTCAATATCCAATTCAAATTCGATATCCATATAAACCAGTCCATTTAAAAAACCCAGCAAAAACTTGGCCTTCTGTACCGTAATCATAAATTTCTTTCTCCCTCCTCCAAGTCCTCCCTAGCCTCATTCCCTACTCTTACCCTGTCTCCTTTACGCAGCTCCAGTCCTTACCAACCTTTAGTCAACTCTGCTCAGCAAACTAGGGCAAACCTACAACAAAATAGACAAATTTGCTCCAAATCTCCCTTATAAATTCCATCACTGCCTTGCTCTTAAATCTCTAAAGTGGCCTGAGTTCTCTAAACAACTGTTCCTTACACAACTTCATATAACACACTCTATTATCTATAACCCCACGTCTTGCCCTTTCATCTCCAATATTGTATCACTTTATAACCCCCAACGCCAGCTTCATACTTCTGACAAACATCTTCTGAACATCTATAAACCTACAAAAACATTAATATTCAGTTACACACTACTGGAACTCCCTCCCTCTTAATATCAGAAATATTCCATTTAAGACACAATTCAAAAATGAACTTAAAAACTATCTACAAAATACCTGGTCTTGTCTTGTCCTTGTCTAGCTCCAGACGTATATCCTTATTACTTCCTCCTCAAACTACTTTTTCTCTCATTATTTCCTCACTTTCCTCTACCCTCTCTCCACTTAGTTGTGTCATTGCAATTATAAATCAATTCTCATTTCTTGTAAACAATTTCTTCACCCAGATTATCCTTGTTTGTTTTATTTTACTGACATGCTTAGAAACGATTAAAATCACAATAAACTTACTTAATTTTCTCAATGTTGTTTAAAAGTTTATGTTTTGTGACTTCTGCAATGTAAACGTTTTTCTCAACTGACTGCAATTGTAATCTGGAGCTTTTCTCCTCGGGTCTCCACTGAAAATGGGCCTTGTCTCAGTTGGACCAACCTGGTTAACAAATGACAATAAATAAATAAAGATCTAAGTGTTTTGATTGGGATATATCTCTGTACATTTTCCAAAGAGTAGGGCATTTGTAAGGTTGACTCAGAATGATGCATATTACAGTCGAAGAGTCTAGCATTATTGAAGTTTAAGCCATATATATTCTCTACAGCAATACATTGCATTTTATTTAGCTGTCTTGTGATTACATTAATTTGCTATTTAAATGTAGATCCATTTCCAGTATTTTAGCTATTATTCAACTGAGGAAGAATTGTTATCTGAAGGCTTTGTATTTTATTAAAATCTTTGGCATTGCTAAGCCGCTCTTTTCTTTGTATTGGGCTTGCTTTTGAGGGGCTAGCATCATTACGGCATTCTGTTTACTAATTTTATTTTATTTAGCCAGCCAAATACAAAAATTGCATGGTCTGATAAGACAAATGGTAAGGAAGTTGAGAATTTGCACTATTGTAAGCTAGCCACGCCCAGAGATATATAGTCTGATCTTGTATTGTAGATCTAATTTAGGATTTATCTTATTAACATCATCTAAGTTATTTGTTAAACTTTAGGGGGTGATGTATGATAACTTCTTGTAGTTTTATCTGGGATATGTTTTCTGTTTATATACTATTAAGTGATATGATTTCATAAGATCATAGGAAGTTACTAGGCTATTGGCCCTGAGGCCCTTACAAGCCTAGCCAAGAATTTAGCCCATGTTCCAACAAGTCAGCACTCTATGCCACTGTCCAGCAGGGATACAGGTGGAATCCCAGGACTGTATTTTCTGTTCCCCATCTAGTTATTCAGGTTGCACTTAAAAATAGTTAATGAGGTCCCCTGCTTGACGTTACGAGGGAGTCTATTCCACAAAAGGGGGAGTCTCTGGGACACAAATCTGTCCCACCAACAAGTCCTATTGATGTCACAGACCAGGTTGAGGTCACGCATGTGGGTTACTTGAGTGAAGCCTGACTTGCGGATATGCAGCAGTCCCATCAAGGTGGGGTCTGAGATTGCATTGTATGCCAGAGGTCACATCTGAGGAGTCTGTAGGAGACTGAGTAGAGGGACAGGCCTTTAGCCTATCTGTGTAGGGTAGATGTTTGAGGCCCTGGATTCTTCTGGTGAGGAACCTCTGTGGTCTATCCAGCTGCTGCATGTGCTTTGTGATGTGCATGCTGAAAGGGGAATTGTACTCAATAATGGGTCTTATAAGGTAAGAATATAAGAATGTTATGACCACCTTGTCCCTTGATGAGATACCCTTATTAATGAGGTGGGCCATGTAGAAAGTTTTCCGTACAGTAGAGGCAATATGGTAATTAAAAGTTAGTTTGCTATCAACCTGGGTGCCCAAATCCCTCATGACTGATTGCGTGCTTTGGACCTTATTATCAATGTGATCATTTGTAGGGATGTCACTCTCCCCAAAAGGGATAATGATGCATTTTTTGGCATTCAGTTAGATGCCATGTTTCTGGCACAAGTCATTTGTTTGACTGAGACTCTCTTGGAGGATGTCCACATCAGTAGGGGAATTGATGACAGCACCCAGCTTGCAGTTATCTGCAAATTTGGTCAACCATAGCCCATTGGTTTTGGCTTGTACCTCAGAAAAGTATATACAAAACAGCAGATGCCCCAAGACTGATCCCTGGGGTACACAGCTCATTATGGGTCTACTGCTTGAGGTGGCTTCCCTTATTTTGACTAGGTGGGTTCCATCAGTGAGCCAGTTTGCTACCCATCTGGTAACATATGGATTGACATCTAGTTGAGTGAGTTTATCTATTATACAAAGGTGGGGGATATTTGTATTGTTTGGGAAGGTCCAGCAGATGCCATTATGAATTTTGCTGAGTTCCTTGGTCAAACTACAAACTTTTTAAAGTATACCTTTAAATTTGACCAGCAAGGGATTGATTATTTGGATGTGAGGCTATTCAAAATTAATGGAAATTTGAAATCTAGGATCCATAGGAAAAGCACCTTCAGCAACTCCTACCTCCCATACAACAGTGACCGCTCGTGGAAACAGAAAAAAAGTATTGTTAAGGGTCAGATGGTCAGAGCAGCCAGAATGACATCTGAGAGGAGTGATTTAATTTTTGAGATTAAGTACATCTCTGAATTATTTACCTCCAGAGGATTCCCGGATAATTTAATCAAGGAGGTTGCAAGTGAGATTTTGGAAGGATGGGTGTAAAATTTTTGCCCTTGCTAGGTGACAATTCGAGGACAGTAACAGTTGATGGGACTAGTACAGAACAGAATTTTAAGAGGGTGTTGGTTTTGCAACATAGTGGAGTATCTAGGGACATTAAATATGTTATTGAGAACAACTGGAAAATGTTAAGATTTAATCACGACATTGTGTGTAAGGTAAGGGAAAACCCTAATTTTGTTTACAAGACAGGAGTCAACTTAAAAAACCTTTTTGAAAGGAGTAGTGACCGGAGTGTGGACCGAGGTACCAGGAGATGTGGTAGATGTGATTATTGTAAGTATATCATAGGGGTGGCCAATGTCACTTTAGACAATTATGCAAAAAGTAGAATACAATTCAGGAAATGTAACTGTATGACTAGGGGTATAGTATATTTTGCCTTATGTAAGGACTGCCCAGCATTTTATGTTAGAAAGTCTGAAAGGGCATTGAAAAAGTGGATCTATGAGCATACTTACAACATTAAAAAGAAAAATTTGAATAGTGCATTATATAGGCACCTGCATACGGAACCCAGTCATGTAGGGTTTCTTTTTGGGATTTTGGAACAGGTATGTGTGGACCCCAGAGAGGGAGATTGGGAGAATTGGTTAGGCTGCAGGGAAACCTTTTGGCAGTTGAAAATGAATGCATCCCAACCCCCAGGGCTAAACGACCATATTTCCATCAAGCCCTTTTTAAAGAAGAAAAGTTAAAAATTGTAATACATCAAATTTTTATACATTTTTTGTGGTTTATGTTTTGAAAAGCTTTTTATGCTTATTAATTTAAAACCATGTATGATTAAATATTTGTAATGAATTTATAACATGTTATTTAATGTATAGGGACAATTGTAAAAAGTGCTTTTGATTACATCTACCTGTGGGTTGTTGTGTAACATTTGCTATGTTTTTAGAGTGTCTCTTTAAATCTTTTTGGCGCCTTTTTTATGAATGAAAGCATTTATAGAACTGATTTTATGCTTGCATTTACACTTGAAAAAGCCCTGTATTGTTGTCAGAGTGAAAGCTCTTGTGGTGAATTTTAAAAAAATAAATAAATCTTTCTACTGGCTGACACCTGCTGCTGCCTGGACCGTTTGTTTGATTATAAGTGGGGAATAATATCGAAGGCTTTGGCCAGGTCAAGGTAGAAGATGTGCACCATCTTCCCCTCATCCTTGGCCTTGGTGACTGTCTCAAAGAAGTTGACCAAACTTAACAGGCATGCCCTCCCCTTGATGAAACCAAACTGTGTGGGATCGAGTGCCTTGAAGTTGCCAATGTCCTTGTTAAAAAGATCCATGATAATCCTCTCCATGGCTTTGCAGATCAGGCTAGTTAGGCTGATGGGTCTATAATTTCCTGGATCGATGGATGCCTTTGAGAGGGCATTGATGACTTGCTCCCTAGACATAAGGTGGGGGGGCAGGTACTGGGGATGTCCTGCTTTACTGATGGGGAGACAGAGGGTTGAAGTTTTCACTGAACCTGTCTGCCAGCAGGTTGGCTATATCTACAGCATTTGTGTATGCAGTGTCCTTGACAACCAGTTCTGAGCAGATCTGGGTGCTTCCCTTGAGATTGTGGACATATGTGAAGAAGGCCTTATGATTTTCTTTAGTAGATGTGGCCAGTTTGGACTCAAAAATTGCTTTGGAGGATTTCACTAGTGCTCATATTTGCTTATTCAGGCTAAGGAGAGATTGCTTCCAATTAGGCACTTGCTCCTTCTTGGTTCTGGACAGCATTTTTTTTTACTTTTATTATAAAGTTTATTTATTGCAGTTGTCCACCAGATAGGTTTACTCTTCCTTGAGGAGGATGATTTCATCCTGTCAGGTATTCCTGATTCCATGCAGCAATATAAATGGTCATATAGTACTTTGGTGTAGGTTTGGACATATGTGCCAGTTCCTATGGAGGGGGAGGGGCTGTGAAACTGTTTGTACCTTCCCTCAGGAGGTTGTAATCAGCTTTGGAGAAGTCTTTTTTTTTTGTTTGACCCTAGCTGGGGGGGGGGCTGGTGACTTTGAAAGTGACCGCTTTGTGGTCGGATCTTACCAGGGATAATGACACTGTAGAGATGCTGCAGCGGTTACTCATATTGGTTAATACCAAGTCCAAGATATTTTCACTTCCTGTGGGGGTGTCAACCAAACTGGTCCAAGGCATTTGCATTGATGAAATTAAGGAATCTCTAGGCATTTGTGTTTTGGCATGAGTATTTCTTCCATCCATGGCTGGATAATTAAAGTTACCCAGGATCAGGGTAACAGGTTGAATCTCAATAGATTCAAAGAGGTCCAGATAGGTAGAGTTGGCCTCTTATTTCAAACTTGGAGGCCTATAACTAGCTATGATTTGGATAGGGGTCTTGTCAATTGTTAATTGCACCTGGAGTGTTTCCTGCACATCATACTGTTTGACCAGCCTGGAGGTGTGTATGTCTTCTATATATATTGCAGCTCCACCTCCTTTTGCTTTGCTGCCTACGGTGTGGGGTATGAATGTTTGATAGGATGAGTAACCTGGTATGGCTAGGGTGCTCTCTGCAGCTTTGAACCAGGTTTCTGTGACTGCATAAATGTCAGCATCTTCCAGGGTTAAGAATTCTTGTAATGAGTGCAGTTTCATGTTAAGACTCCTAGTGTTTAGCAGCATGACCTTTAATTTACGTTTTGATGAAATTTTCATGTTGGTAGTTTTGACCACGTGGCAATGCCTAAAAAGGCACTATGGGGGAGGCAAGAGTCTTTGTCAGGAGCCTGAAGCCCAAGGGAGACAGATGCAGTCTGTCTTTGGCAAAGCATCATGGTTTGTTTGTCAGTCATGCCATTCCATGCTGTCAGGTACTGGATCCCCTTGAAATGACACCAAAAGCTAAGCCAATTGTTAAAGTCAATCATTATCCATTTGCATTGCAGCATAATTCTGGTTGACAGTAGAATATGAATTTCCTGCTGGTTTTCTTGAAACATTGTAGCACCAAATAACGGTTGACAGTAGAATATGAATTTCCTGCTGGTTTTCTTGAAACATTGTAGCACCAAATAACAATAGTTTATATTTTTGAGTTTTGTAGCCCAGTTCCAAAAGTACTGAAGCCATACTTTTCAACTGTCCAGATTTTTGCCTTATACTTTTGGTCAGTTCCTCTTAAACTTTCTATTTTTCTGGCAAATCACAGTGGATTGAAGTAACTAAATAATGACATACATTTAAGTGTCATGCTTCATATGCTTCACAAAATGTGTGCTAACACAAAACTTGTTGATCTAAACCTTCTCTGTTTATAAGAGCAATGTTTAAAGTCTGTCCCTGATTTTGTGCCTTTGTCCCACCATTATATTTGGCTTTGTCCAGATTGTGTGCACTTAGGTGTTGAGAGATATGACTGAAGCATTTCTGACTTAAGGCTTGAAGTTGTCATATTATAGTACCTGGACTCAGTCCGAATCATACAAATTTTGAAGAGTAGCTTATGAATTAAATTTGGTAAACATTTTGTTGGTACTTGCAGGAAGGCAAACCAGCTTCGATTCATGTTATAAAATGAAAATGTAGGGCTGATGTTTCTACTGCAGAGTATGCCCTAGGAATGTATTATAGTCAGTTTGCATTCTTGTTATGAAATGAAAATGTAGGTCTGATGATTGATGTTTGTACTGTAGGCTGTGCTTGAGGAACATATTGCATATATATTTGACAGAAGTTAATTGTTGGCACTTAAGTGATTGTTGCATTTAATCTTTTTAGTTGAATTACTGTTCTGCAGCTGAAATGGCGCTTCACTGCTCCCACTAAGATGCTGCTACAGGCTTTTTTAATGCTCATGCTGAATGTTTGGTTGATATGATGAGTGAGATGGTGACTGTTTTCTTCTGAGCAGCTGGGAGTGAGGTAGCAGTACTCACTTGGTGTGTTTTCATGGCATGTGGTTTAAGACTAATAACATAAAGTGGCCAGAATACTAGTTCACAATGTCATGATGACATGTCCGGCCTCATGAATAACAGTGAAAAGAATTATGCTTCTCATTTTGCTTGCAATATTCCGATCTAGTGATCCACGAGAGAGCTCATTTATGTCTCAGCAAGGTACATGATTTGAGCATAATATAACACAACCAGGAAGAAGAGGATAGTTCAGACACAATGAATGAGAAATTATCTGCAGAACAATAGTTTGAGGCATTTGTATGCATGATCTGTGCAGTGAATAAGCAAAGTATGTATAATTCTACCTTGAATATGTACATAATTGTGTTCCTAATTTTGAGGTTAAAAGTTGGTATCCCACAAATCCATCAGAGTGGGCGGGTTACATAATTATGCATGTAAATTTTATGTAATCAGTGTACAAATTGTTTTGGCCAATTGTACTTATTTTTCATGGGCCTTTGTCTAGATTTTTGATGATGCCAGGTTGAGAGGTATGCTTGTGATATGTTTGTGATACTCCTATTTATATAGGTAGGAAGGAAAGAGAGGCTTGCCATTGCAGACTTTGCATATTGATTTAAGTAGCTTTTAACCTAGTTTTGCTAGTCTAGTAAGGAGTATTGGATGAAACACCATATCCAGAGCATTAGAGAGCCTAAGGTATAGATATGCAGCAGGCTTATTATGACTAAAAACACATTTTTTATTCAAAAATGTTTTATGATGATCAAAAATACAATAAAGTCAAAAAGGAAATAGAGTGCTAGCTTAGAAGGGTATTACACAACACTATGTAAAAATATCTTGTCAGGTTATTCATAAACAAAAGTTGTAGTTTTCATCAAAATTATATAAATTTCATAGAATTTTCTATAACATGAAAAAATTGAAATGGGCATATAATCCAAAACTCAAAACTTCCTGAATTCCACCCTTTATTAAACTCTACTCCTCAAACTACTGTGTGAGAAGTTCACTTCTAGTTTATGCCAATATTATGATTTTAGTTTATTAGATTTAGAAATGGTAATGCAATTTCTGTACCAAGAGTTAAGCTTGTTATGTCAGGATGCCAGCCTATTATTAAATAAGTGCATTATGATTTGATTACTAACACAATCTGAGCATTTTTTTAGTGAAGAGTGAATTGCTATGGATCTGAATATCACTGAAGTATGGCCACTGCAGGTTTGTGAACTGGAATTTGAGTGTTTGTTTCCATATTATGAAAACATATAATTCTTTGATGGACTGATTAGGTAGTATAGGGCCAATATGTGCTACTGAGTGGGATAATGACAGAGAGATGATCTAGCGCAAGTGCTGTATGTTTCAACTTCTTTAGCAGTATCTTTTGACACAGGTTCAGTCTTGAATGAACCATTTTCATCAGATGAGTGTCTTATCAATAATTTTGTTATATAAATAAATGTGATGCTTGTAAAACTTGAGTATTCAGTCTGTATGTCATGATGTAATTGTCTTTATCAAGAAAAGTATTTTTCAAGCAGTTTTAGGATATTATTTACTGGTGCCCATACATAATTATAATTGTTTTTAAGACTGGGATTAAATGGTGACTCTACATTTCTTTCTATTTTCTAAATAGCAATTTACTGATCTAACTGATAATTTGCATTTTTCTACAAATTCTTGTAATGTGTTTTTCTCCTGAATATATTGTAGTGATTTCAGAAAGTGTCATATGTTTTATACTCTACTGCATTTATATTCTCTCATATATTAATTGCTTGCAGATTTGAATTTGTGCTTTATCTTGTATATTTTGTTTGGTCCTTGCATTTGCCAGCATGTCTCAAATCATGGCTGAAAATGGTCGTCAGACCAGCCCACTTACCTGATTAACACAATAGTTAGAATAATTTGTAAATTACTATAGTAGTATTTTTGTTGTCATTTTATTCATGTGATTTTTACTACTATTTGTATTTGTCTGTAGATCTGCAAGTTTTCTTGAGTTTTGCTAGTATGCCAGGAGTTTTCTTTCTCTTTCTTTATATACTTTGTTGACCTGGTTGGTGAGCTGGTCAATAGACCCATTTCAGCCAAAACCTGGGACATTTGTCATACAATTGACAAATATAATCATTTTCAGGAACCATACAGAGAACAATAAGGTTATTTTGGGTATAACGTTGTTGTGTCAGTGCACAATTCAGAATTGAAGCAACACAAAAAGAAAGCTATTTGTATACAGTAAAATATCTGCATACAATTGCAGAGCACAAACTTGGAGCATATTGTACAGTGAAGATGAAGTCTGCTAACATTTTAATGGGACCTAGAGCACAGTAGTAAGTAATATTCAGTCAGAGTGAAGATCACCGTGGAAGTATCACAGAAATAGTGCAGAGCCTGGAAGAGTACAGCTATAACACTTCAATTTAATGCACATGCATTCTTCCCGAAAGTTTTGTTTTACTGCACGTTAAATTGATTAAGACTTTCTTGATTTCTGATATTTATAAGTACATTGTTCCAGAATTCTGGACTTAACGTTGAAAAGGCCTCTTCTTCTGTGTTAGTTTTGAACTTAGGATTAATAAGGGTTAGTTCATCATCTGAGTTGTTTCTGAAAATGTAGTTGCATTGTTTAATGATAAGTTTATTTTTTAGAGGTAAAGAGTGACTAACATTAAGACTTTTTTTTACAATTGTTGCTGAGTAGGAAAGTTGTCCTACTTGATGCTGGGAACCAGTGTAAGGAATCACTCAAATGGCAAGAACCGGTCTGGCTGTGTGCCAGCATATGAAACCTACTGGTTTTGATGATTGCTGTTTGATGTTTACAGAGGTTTTATGTCTCGATGATGTTTCTGTAGATGGATAGCTTTTTTTAGTCTAAACCAATTTATATTTGTGCCTCCTACTTTAAATGCATCCTGTTTTGTATTTGTGGTTAGCCAGTACTGGGTATCTCTTTATTTTGGTGTGTTCTCAGAGTGGGGTGGAATGTATAATGTAACAGGAAAGGTTTTATAGATCATAGTTTGAGAACTGCAGGTACATTTCAGTTCTAACGAGTGTAGGTTTTGATATTGCATTTTTCTGTTAGTTGTGTGATGGAAGCTATCAGTGATATGCCTCTGTCATGCTTACTGATTCATTCTGCGCATATAATGTTTTAAACCCAAGGTGGGGTTTCTTTATCTGTTACTGTGCTTTTTAGCCATGATATTGCTACATTATCAGTTTGAAATACAGAAAGCCAAGTGTTTAGTTTTGGCAGCTTACTGCATATGCTTCTGAGATTAGCATGAGTTATTTTCTTATTTTCCCTCCATGGATATTCTTTTGGAAGACTGTGAATATTAGGTATTCACATTAAAGAGTGCCAATGTAGATAAGTTTTGTTTGAGTAGGTAAATGTGTAACAATTTTCTTTTTTATTTTATTAAATTTTCATTCAGTTGATTTATATATATATATATATATATATATATATATATATATATATATATATATATATATGTTTGTGAGTAGCTGGTTCGTATATAGTTAAACAACTGAACATTTATTGTTGTATTATAAGTTTTGGCTATATTTGTAATGAAGAGCCTCTATGTTTTAAAGTGGCTATCAGATGGAACTGTATATTGAAATTTGTAGTGGCTAAGAGGCATAGAGTTTTTAGTAGGATGAGGTTTTAATTTTATAAATGGGGATAGAGAAATGGGATGTAGATATGATGTGATTTTGATTAATAATGTAAAAGTGTGGTAAAACGAATTATAATGTATGGATAGCAGATGCCAGATGTAGTGATACTGCAATGGGCAGAGGTTGCAAGATTATCCTACTATCCCTCAAAACCAAATTTGTTTAAACACACTTGTATGACAACAGTTAGACAAGTCTAGTTCCACAAATATATTACAGATAAAGCATGAATACTCCAGCAATTTGGAATAGGGTGATAAAGCCCTAACTAAGGCCCATGAGGCATGGGGTCAAATAGTGACCTGGGCATCTGAGACCCTGACAAAGATAGATGGGTTTGCCCAAACTGGGGAGAGGCATTTGTTTAGAGTAATTTTCTGTGGGGAAGCTGGTTCATATGAAATGTATCCCTGTGATGTTATAGGTGATTGTGGGGAAATGGGAATACAAAAGGGCAGGCCATAAATGAAAAATATCTTTCAGTCATGACCCCCTCCCCAGGATAACCTTAGGTTCTATACTGGCCCTAGCCTTAGGAGATAGATGGGGCCATAGGAGAGGCTACTAGGCCCAGTGTAGCATTGGGGTAGCCAGAAAGAATGAAGCAGAAGGGGAACAAAAATGCTTACTCAGTCTGAAAATAGTTTTTGTGATTGTGAAATGCCTAGAAGTTGTTGATAGCAAGGAAAAACCCTCTTGCACCCCATAACTTCCTAACTTTATTGTTCTCACTCCAAAGGCTTGCTATTTCTGAGAAATGTAATCAGTTAAAAACAAGTAATATGTTTCTTTTTCTTTAAGATCCTTCAGTCTGAGACCCACTTTTCATCATAACATATGAGCCTTCACTGATCATTACCATGAGTAGTAAACAAATAAACATAAGCAAATAATGCATTGAGTGACTATGCTAGATTAAAATTGAATTGTGCTATCAGGTTTCAAACGCCTAATTAAAAGCTGTGTTTGCAAACATATATATTAATTAACCATTTGCTGAACTCCAAGCCCATAGTAAAATGCTACTGTGTGTCAGGGGCTAGAGAAGTGATCAGAATTATTTAACTGTAGCCTTCTTCAACATATGTCCATTGGGCAGTATGCGGTGCTTAGGCAGATGATCCAAGTAAGACTTGTTCCCCAGCCTTCAGTGATGAATTATAGTCCAAAAATAGTTTACTATATTTGAAAAAACACTGTAACTGGAATTTAAGTGCATACTAATCATAAAATAAATGTCAGCTTGCACACTCCATCATTTTAAAAGACTCACTTTAAATTTTTAAAATTAGATCAAGACTCTACAGTGCATTTTAATTATGTTCCATCATAAGAGGAAGAAAAAGAATGCATTGCGAAACCAATTAAATGTACAAAAGGAGGTTAAGTGACATAGACATTCAACCTAACCAGTATCTACTTGACATGGCCTGTTGTATTTCACATGTCATGGAAAAAGTCCAGGGTATATATGATGCAGGCAGAAGAATCCATTAATTTGTTCTGTGATGTGTGTGAAATGTATGACAGTTCCCTGCCTGAGTTCCTTGAAGTTTGCCTGAAGCCTTTATTGGTGTATGTTTCATCTGGGATCAAAAGTTTTACTGAATTAGTCCTTGTACTCTAGATGTAGACAGCCTATATACATTCATTCCTCCTGAATGAAAACATAGTCATAGAATTCTGGCTCCATATAATAGGTATTATGCTGATGAATTGATCGAATTTTTGGTTATATCATTTTATGCCTGTTTTAGAAGTGAATGTGTTTTATTTCTGTATCACTGTTTTATTTTCTCAAGTGGCACAGCTATAGGGGCTACTTTTCCCTTATGCAGATTATGCAGTGTTTGATTTGAATTACAGTCAGGCTCATAATCTTTCTTCATACAAGCCTAATATGTAGCATGGATTTTCACATGATTAGTGGCTTCTCTGTGAAAGTAATATATAAGAGGCACATAATTCTATTGACTAACTTAACCACAACAGTTTTGGGCTTAGGTTTACTTTAAGATTTATCCTGCTTAACAATTGTTTTTTTTAGATATGTACTAGATAAAGCATATTGATGCCTTCATACCTTTTTTGTATCATAAGCTTTTTATATAGAACTCTTCTTGAAACCCCTCACTGTCATTCTAAATTTGTGGTTAATTTTATACTGTTATCAAAGTGTTGAGGCTGTGCATATAATATGTAGCAGCCTGACTAAGTTTGACTAAACGGCCAGTACTATGAGAAGTAAATTCCTTGCCATGAAGTAGGGTAAGTAGGTTTTGGCAAAGGCAACAGCCATCTTGTTTTAAGTACTGCAAAAGGCTGTCTGATTCAAAGCTAGATTTTGATCTCAAACCCTTTAGCTCCTGTCAATATGGAAGCTGGGTGGGTGTCAGTATGTGTGTAAAACCACTTTTACTTTAGTAAACATATACTAGATTTATCAGAGACACTTTTAAGCATTTGAAGACAACAATCATGTCTCCATTAAACACTCTATATAATTGTTTATAATTTTAAGTTTATTTAATCTGTCAACACATGCTGCATTATAGCAACCTCCAACTCCTTTAGTATAAAATGTCTGGACTTATTTCTTCTTTAATTTGTTGAGGCCCATCAATGTAAAATGATGCTCCATAATTCTATAATTGGTCTTACTACTGTTTTATAAAGGTTTAACAGAACCTCAAGACAGGTATGAGAGATTTGTCTAAAAATACCCTTAATAGCCAAGTGAATATTCCTTATTACAGTATTGGTGTTACATTCATTTCACCCCTAACCATTATCACTGCTGACTCTATATTAACATTTGCCTTGAAAGGCAATGACAATACTTCAGGTTATAACAGAAAAATTGACAAGTAAACATTAAATAAAAAGTATTGATCAGAGAAGACTGTGGAACAACTCATTTCACTCTCTAAGATGCACAATAAATATTGTTTAACTTTATCCCAAACTTCCTAGGTGCCGCTCATTTTTCAACACAGCTATAATTATGTACACTAATTTCAAATTAATGCATTAAGCATTACTTTTTGAAGTACAGAGATGAAGGCCTTACCTAAATTGAATAGATGACATCAACTGAAATATAATTTTCAAGTGCTTCAGTGATATTTCTTTAAACATTTTAAATAATTAGTTATTCATGTTGACTAAAGTCCAAAGGGACAACAGTTTCAAGTGTCATTATGGCTGAAATAATCCTTTCAAAGCATATGCAAAAAGTACAGGTTAAACTGAAAGGTCTGCAATGTTTAATGTTCACTTTGGCACCCTTAGGAATAGGGGTTAGATTTGCTTCTTGCCCAATATTTGGAACAAATGTTTTTCTGCTGTGCATTGAAATGCAAATTGCATACTAATATATAAAACCTTTAACTGGGAAATCAGTGAATTCTTCAGCACTGAGATTCTGTCATTGGGTCAGACAGTATTATCAATCCCAAACTGAAGTCACGGCAGATTGATCTAAAATTTCTTAACATCCACCTGTGCAAGCATGTTTCTTATAATGCTGATTTTGAGGGAAAAAAAAGGCAGTAGTTACATAAAATAAAGACTTGAGTCTTAGATGTATGTCCTGTATGGTTTGTCAGTAATCTCCAGGTTCTGCAGGGAGGCTAGAGTTATGTGGTACCAGAGGACATCTTTAGTGTCTGAGCATATTTCATAAAAATAAGTTGCTTACTTCCCTTAAACAATGCATTCTAATGTATCTGGCTATAGGGGGCAGTAATAAGTATATTAAGAACTGGTTTCCTTCATGGGCTGGAAGACATTAGCAGTGAATGTAGTCTGTATCTAATTACCTCATACTTGAGGTCAAGAGTGTGATATACTTCCACAATTATTACACAGTAATTTTCTTTGTTATAGTATTAAGCTGTGAAGTCTTAATCATGTGTTTTGCATGTACCCATTTCAGAAGGAGCACAGCATATGGGCTAATGCTATGTGAAGGATGATGGTTTCTTACCACCTGATATTGCAGGATTGCATTTATAAAAATGGAATGAGTATATGCACTTTTCTTTGCTACTCGTTACTGAGTGAAATACTTAGATCATTAATAAGTAGGAAATAAACATAGCTGTGGATTAATATGCACATGATATTTAAGTCAAATGAGTGTTTATGTGTGTGTGTGTGCATGCAATACCCATTGTGGTGGCAATTATGACAAAGTTAAGATTTATTGGTGCTTCAAATGTTTGACTAATGTACATATACCATTTTCTGGATTCAAAGCATCACAGCTGTAATCATGGCTGAGCCAACACTATTTACTATGCATGTGTGATGAGCTCCAGTGCTCATTAACAATGCATGTGACCAGGCAAAAGTATATATGACAATTAACTTCTTATTGCTGCACAGTAGGGACCCATGGGAAGATCATGTTGGACCAGCACATGGCCACGGTAAAGTAGAAAAATTGCAGCAGACACTGAGTGAGCACAAGCCTCTAGGGTAGTCAATATAAAACCACATACACAATTAATCATTCTTGTGTGCTGATCTATGTTTGTAACTCAAGCATCGTACATACAGTGAAATGTGTTGTGGATGGAAGCATGTAAAGACTGCCTAAGGTGGAAGGGTAGAGGCTGTAGTAAGACCACAGAAAGAGAAACAACAGACACAAGACTACAAAGGGAGATGGTGACAAATCAAAGGCTGCAGAAGGCGTGAGACATACACACAGATATCATACTGAAGTGATTGAAGTAAAATGGTATGAAAAACACACAAGATAGGGTGCGATACAGAAAAGTGACAAGATTTATCAACCAAAATTAGTTATATCAGCAGATATCATCACTGTACCTGAACTATAATAGAAAAGTTATAAACACACACACACACACACACACACACACACACACACACACACACACACACACACACTCCTGAAAACGTTTGAATCCTATACCATCTTCACAAACACTCTGTCATCATCATTATCATCAACCCCTTTTTCCAAATTTCTGCATGGGATCAGGGGTTGTATCATCTGTCATCATCTTTTCTCATGTGAGTGCTACTCTCCTTCCTCCTTCGACGGTCATGCCCGAATGTTGCAGGTCTTCTCTCATGCAGGCCATCCATTTCTATACTGGATGCCTTTCTTTCATCTTGCCACCTTCTTTCCTCCTCCAAATCATCTTCAAAAGAATATCTTCAGCTTTCCTGTACATGTGCATGTAATCTATTCTTTATGACCACCTCTGTAATTGGAACTACTTTGGCTTTTGCCATTACCTTCTAATGTCTTCATTTGTCCCACAATGTGCATCCTATCACCTGTCTCAAGTACTTCATCTCCTTCACCTCTATCTTCCTCATCTCCTCTGCTTTCATTGCTTCCCACGTGTTTGTACCATACAACAGTACTTTATGTACCACTGTTTTGTACACTTTACTTTTCAGCATATTTGGCTTTCTCTTGTCATGTTTTATCCCTGGACCACTATGTCAGATGGCTGCAGGCCCTCTGATTATAGAACTTACCTCCTAATGCAGATATCTTTTCTACTTAACCACCCTTCTGACACATGTGAAGCTGTTAACCTGTTCCCCCATCATCTCTTCTGTCATATTTCAGCTTCTTCTGATTCTCCCAGTAGCTGCCATGACAACTGCTTTGTCTGTATTCAGTTTCATGCCATGTGCTTTCAGTTTTGCATTCCAGGCCCCTATTATTTGTAGAAGCTGTTGCTCAGAGTCTGCTTGTAGTGCCACATTTCCTGCATACTACAGCTTCATTGAGCTGCTAATGATGACCATCACCAATATGAACTGCGGTGGGTTTGGAGTTGAACCCTAATGAACACCATCTCCCACTGGAAATTCCCCTGTGTGTCCTGACATTGTATTGGTATCACTGAGTTCTTGTACATCGTCTGCACTAATTTTACCAATGTTTCTGTGACTTTCAGCCATCACAGAATTGCCTAATTCAGTTTCCTGGAATATTTTCATGCATGCAGCTGACCAGGCCCACTGTGACAGTGCCTGGGATGAGATTGTCAGCAATGTGAATGTGGTGGGGGGCAGGACCATGGGTACAAAATGGTACACCACAAAGGCACCAGTATGGTTTGTGGTGCCACCCTCAAAGCAGAAACCCTGGCACAGGAACATAGGACAACAAGTGGAGGCTATCGAATGTTCCACCTTTCATGGAGATGTTTGAGTTCCTGCCCCCTCATAAAATGAGTTTCACCTCCATAGAGTCCTGAAGTGCCGTGCTGGATGTCAGAACACAGCTGGATAGAACCCAATGAGTATTCACTGGGAATGCCTCAAGTATGTATACCTGTGTTAGTCTAGCAGTACCTGCAAATCCTTTAACCCTTAGTGACTATAAAATGTAATTAAAACTGTTTGATTTGCTGTATACAAGTGCATTGGGGGTTCATCTTCAACAATCATCTGTACAAGTTATGACTATGAGCATTAATTGTATCATTTTATAGTTGTATATCAACTACATCTCTAGTTGTTGTGCTGGGTAATATTTACACTTAATATTTTGTGCTTTGCTATATTCACAGGTGATTCCTAATCCAGCACCATCACTGTGGTATTGTCCCCTCCCAACTGATGTTGGAGGATCTACAGGCTCTTATATGGAATGTGAGGATAAGCTGCAAAATCAGGGATACAGTGTGTGTATTTGTGTGTGTGTGTGTGTGTGTGTGTGTGTGTGTGTGTGTGTGTGTGTGTGTGTGTGTGTGTGTGTGTGTGTGTGTGTGTGTGTGTGTGTGTGTGAGTGTGTATGTGTGTGTGCATGTGTGTGCGTGCATGTGTGTGTGTGTGTGTGTGTGTGTGTGTGTGTGTGTGTGTGTGTGTGTGTGTGTGTGTGTATGTGCATGTGCATGTGTGTGTGCTGGACATATGGAATGTGACCACTACATCCCCAGTACAGACCGTGGACACAGACACTATGTCTGTAGATACCAAAGCTCTCCCACACATCACAGACAGGACAGCTTAATGGGAACACTATCGATCAGGGAAGTATGCTGACTCCCAGTAGATAGGGGTCTACTTCACATAACTGAAAATTCAAAATACTGAATTTCATTTGACTGAGACTACAATGCCTAATTTTCGAAATACTGAAAACTCATTTGACTGAATCTCATTATACTGAAAGCTTACAATGCTGAATTTCAAAATACTGAATTTTAAGCCGTAGACATTATGTGTGTTTCCCTTCATCTGTGACGTGTTTGTGATAAAAAAAAATACTGTAACTTTAAGTGCCAACTGTCAGAATACCAATAGTTATGTAGAAAGAAGTGTTGTAGTGTTTCTAAATTTGGGTATGTCTCTTTACATTTTTATGGGAAATATCTAAAGTAATATGGAGGACATTTCATGCACTCCCAGCAGTACTGGCAGTGTCTACAGTACTGTAAGGTAAGTAAAAGGTATATGGCCTTTTCCCTAGTGTAGTGCAATCCTGGAGTTAGTATATATAGTTGGGGATGCAGCCCCCCACTTTAGGGAGTGTGGGGGTGTCGTCCCCCACCTAGTTTTGGCTTTATATCATCCAGTTTCTTTTGGAAAGAGTTAGTCTTTGGTGTTGTAAGTGTGGATGTCTATGGCTTAAAATTCAATATTTTGAAATTCAGCATTGTAAGTTTTCAGTATAATGAGACTCAGTCAAATGAGTTTTCAGTATTCTGAAAATTAGGTATTGTGGTCACAATCAAATTAAATTCACTACTTTGAGTTTTCAGTCATGTGAAGTGGATCCATAGACAGATGTCAGAATGTGGCCCTACCACTCATGAGCCAAGAGGTCCACATAGGGGGGAGGTTGGTAATGATGCTTGGCAAAGACTTGATTACCACCCTTCCCCTGAGGTTAGCTCATCAGTGGCCGCAACCCAACATATGTACAAGGCCATCAGGGAGGCACAGATTAGTGCCACCATAGTCATGGCTCAGATAGTGAGTGAGATCTAGGGTGTGCATGCTAACCTACAGATGTGAAGGTCTCATATGTGTCATTCCTTGGCTGAATCAAATAATGAAATGTAGAAAGTCTTTTATGGATCACCTGCCAATGGTGAAGGGCCATCTGTGGAGCCCGTCATTTGCTACATCCACAGATGTTGGCCAAAGTGTCCATGGATGAACGAAGTGCTGTCCGCATAGTGTTACCCCTTTCATATTTGTTGTGTAGGTGACTACTCCAAGGAGAAGTCAGCGCCATGGTTTTATGCTGGCACATCTCTTATCAGATGTTGCATGAGGTCGCACAGCATATTAGTATCTAGCAAGGATTGTGGTACATGCAGTGCCATTCCTGGCAGAACCAGCTGTCTTGGGTGGGGGCTTGCATATCCTCTGCCATGAATGCTCTGGAAGTGTCCAGTAGACCAAGCTGTACTGCTGCAATGAACTGCAGACCCATACTCACACCACCACTGCTCTAGCACATCACATACATCCACTAACTCCAGCCCTTCTCATCAGTACCCCACCACCACCGCCACCACCATCCTGGTACTGTCACTTCACATAAATGCTGTTTTTATTTCTATAATCTAAGCACTCACTCTTGCCTGCACAGTTCCCTGTGAAATATATGCATCCTGTACTCCTTTCAACACCAGTACAACTAAATGTGCCTACCCTTTGTACATTGTTACTTGGTTAGCCTATGTCTGATGTACAGCATGACTGGCCATGCTATGTTTGTTGCACAGCATAGCCAACCTATGCATGGAAAAGTAAAACCTGGAGCTTAACCATGCATAGGTAAATACAGTCTGGTTTAGTTTTCCATGAATCATTTTAACTGTAGTGTATCTGCTTAACTCTTGCATACTCTGATGAGAAGCTATATACAGTGTGCTGCCTCATAGAAATGGGCTGCAGCATAGGAATCCTGCATAGTATTTGGTCTCTCTTCTGGGGTATGTGAAAAACAGATATACTCCCTCACATGCTGAAGCATGACATTGAGAAACTGATTAAGCATTTTCAGTGCAGATGCCTGTGATACACCCCCCCCCCACTTTGTCCCCAGTAGGTTGCCAAAAGGTCCCTCTAGCTAATATATAAACATACCCAGGTATCCAGTGGAATAGGGACTTCATGACTCCCATGGGGCTGTAAATGAGGCTGACACATTTCCAGGATTTGTTGGAGAAGGATCCTTTCCACACAGTACCAGTCCATAGTGTCTGCGTCGTGGAAGCTGTGAAATGTAAAATGTGTTCAGATGACCCTGCACCTCCTTGGTGAGGTTGCATGTTTCAGACATAGCAGATACAATGAGTCTCTCTTGCCAGTGTACATTTATTTATTTATTATTAATTTTATTTTGCATTTGTTGACTGGGTTAGTCTGATTCAGCTAAGTAGCTCTTTTTTAGTGGAGGCCCAGGGAAAAAAGCTCCACAATTTCACAATTTTAGTGTTAACAGTGTCAGCGAGTTACAACATATACTACATACAAAGGAAAACATTTTATCAGAAAAATAATAGTGAAAAGAAAAAAAAAACATAATAAACATACATAAGAGAAATTATGTGATACAAACATGTTCAATAAACAGTGAAGAGAGTTCATAGTGTATGTAGTTATTTCATGAGATATGTGACATTAGAAATGGAGATAAGAGATGGAGAAGAAGAGTCATACTTTGAAGAGGTTGTGAGCTAAAAAGGTTTGAAGTTTTGGTGATTACATATGAATTAATGGGCTAGATCAGGGAGGATGAGTGCAGTGGCAGGACCAGTGAGTTTGGAGGTACTCTCTAGTGGCAGTTTTGAATTGATTTGTATGTTTGAGGAACCTGATTTCTAGTGGTAATTTGTTCCATAATATGGTGGGATTGTAGCTGTAGCTGTAGAGGTTGCAGCTAATTTTAGTCTTAGATTTGTATATTTTAGTAGGTTAAGGTCAGAGCTACATAGGGACCTAGTGGGGGAAATTGAGAGATGAGGGGACATAGGCTAGGGCAGAAGGATTTCAGGTATAGTATAGAGTGAATTATTTGTAGTTGAGCGAATAGAAGCTGGTGAGGTAATTCCAGCCAGTTTAGGTATCTTAGTGAAAGACAATGATGCGATTTATAACTTTGGTGGGCATCAAATCTGGCATCCTTGTTGTAGGTAGACTCTAATATAATGAAACCAGTAACAGAAATAGACACCAAAGCTTCCAAAGCAACAATTTATTCCCTGTGCAGTCCGTTCAACTCAGCACAGCTTCAACAGGATAAAACACTTCCAGCAAAACAAATGCTCACAGAGCATGAAAAATAATTCACTGGCCCAAGTGTGTCCACACCAATTCAGTTATAAATCCACAAGGTACAAAATAGAAGTTAAGCGCTTTCACCTAAACAAATGTCAGGCTTCTTCAGAACAATATTATAACTTCTAAGTCCTGCTAATTTAGGTGCATATTTTCAAATGAGCCAATAGTAATACCCCAATTAACTCTGACAACAGTTTTTTTAAAAAGACATACCACATTTCACAAGTAAAAAACACATTTTTAAAATGTTACGTGCTACCACATACAAATGTAACCTCAGTGATATGTAAATACTGCAAAGAGATTTTTTTATTTACAAGATATACTAACTGTTGCCATAATTTAGCAGATCTCAGTTTCAAAACATTGGCAATACTAATACAGTCATTCAAGACAGGGGGCTTTCCAGCATCAAGTTTTATCTGCCAGTATAGTTCCCTATACTCCAGCTTAATTTCCCAATTGCCTCCCCTGGCATAACCCACTATCTGTTCTATAACCATGAACTTAAAATTATAGTTGGGGCAATTTAATGTGTGTTTATAGAGTGCACTAGTTTCCTTGTGTTTAGAAATGTCATACAAATGTTTGTATATCCTTCTCTTGAGATTCCTTTCAGTTTTCCCAAGATAGAAACTGGAACATGATCAACTCACTACCAGATATACCACCCCAGCACTGTTACAAGTGTAGTAACCATTACTTCTAACCCTGTAACTCCTAGATGTTAGAACAGTTTCTTCTTTTCCAAGAATAAACCTACACTGATTGCACCTGTCACACCTGTATGAACCCTTCTTACTTTTAATACCCTTATTGTTGTGTGTAATACCTTTCTCAAACCTCTCCTTCAAATTAGAATATATTTTTCTAATAAATTGTGGGAATTCTGGTATCCAACACCCTGTTTCCTCATGTATTTTAAGTACAGCCCAATGTTTTCTAATAATCCCCTGAACTTTCAAAGAATTCTTAGTAAAGGTATGTACAAAAGTGCTGTAATATTCTTCTTGGATATGTTCATGGTTGGCAGAAATAACACTACCCTTGCCTAACAATGGAGGGTATTTGGATTCCCTTTCCTTAATAACCTCATCTGCCAAGGTTTCAATCATATCCATGGGGTATCCCCTTTGAATGAATAATTTCTTAATAAATCTTACTTCTTCTTTGAACATCCCCTCGTCACTACACATCGTCAAGGCCCTGATAATCTGACCCTTGACTATACCCTTTTTTGATAAAATGGGTGACTACTCTCATAATGAAGGTATGAATTAGAAAATGTGCGTTTCCTAAAAATGGCAGACTGAAAACATTTCTTATTTAAATCCTTGTATAATCTAACATCCAAGTAGTTAATTTCCAGAAGGGATACAGTGTGGGTAAACTTCAAGAAGGGGTAGTGTCATTAATGTACATCAAAAAGACATTTAATTCCTCAATAGGTCCATCCTAAAGAATACAAATATTGTCTAGCAATCTTGTATAATATGTTATGTACTTGGACCAAATGGATTCCATAATATACTTTTTCTCCCAATGATACAGTGCTAGGTTGGCATATAGGTGGGCACATGCTGCCCCCATAGCCTCACCACTCTCCTGCTTTTAGTAATCACCATTAAAGAACATATAATTACTTCACAGTGTAGTTTCTAAAAATTCCATGATCAAGTTGCTAGTACTGGCATCCAAATATCTGACTTCTGTCAATACTTCCTGGAACCATTCAAGGCCTAACCCATATGGAATACTAGGGAATAATTCAACCACATCAACTGTAACCATAATTACTGTATCACTGTATTTTACCTTGGTCATATTCCTAAGAAAATCCCAGGAATCCTCGGTAATATGCTTTAATGTACCTACAAATCTAAATTCTAGATTTTATATAGTCTATTTTCTACTCTATCAATATCCGAAGCATCCTTAACAAAGTTAGCCAATTTCACGCATGGACATCTAATCACACACCAGATGTTATATCACTAAAAGAAATTTGGCTTAAACCCCAAAACCTTGATAAAGATATTCTCTTTAAAGATATTCTCCCCCAGGCTATAATATAATCTGGTTAGACCATACAAAAAGGGGAGGAGGGGTTGCCATTGTCTACTCCAATAACCTCACTATCTCCCATCCTATGCAATCTATCCCAACTTTTTCTCCTGCTGAATTACTGGCAGTTAACCTTAAACTCAACAACTACACTACCATTACCATAGTAGCCACCTACATTCTGCCAGGTGATAATATTCCCCTGCTGGAAAGCATTCTCTCATATGTTTCTCAAACCATCCCTAAAGAAACTATTCTCCTTGGGGATGTAAATATTAATTGGCTAACCCTCAGTAACCCTTTTTCCCCACATAATATAAATCTATATGGATTTACACAGCTAATCACTCAATCAACCCACACAAATTACTCTCAATCTTCCTGCACCCTCATAGATTGGATACTTGTTTCAAATCCCTCCAAATATCACAAACCTGAAACACTTCCTGACTTCTTGATTGAACTTTCTCCCATAAAAGTGCTCAGGTATACTAACCACAACTTTAACCCAGAAACATTTAAAACCCTCCTCTCTAGAGTTAACTGGTATTTCCTCACCTAGCTCCCACTTGACAAAGCAGTCCAAGCTTTTAACTTAACATTCTTTAATATCTTAAACTCAATAGCTCCACTCTAAAAAAATACAGATAAAAGCTAACATATCCCCCTGTCTATCCAAAACTACTCAATCCACATGAAAATAACAGATAGGGCTTGGAAAACATGGTCGCAATCTAAAGACCATACTGACCTCCAAAGATATAAAGAAGAAAGAAATCAGGTTAAGAATCTAATCAATAAAGACAAAAAAGAATTCTATTACAACCCCCCCCCCCAAAAAAAACTCTAAAATCCCAACCCCCAAAAAATCTGGAATGCAATAAACCAAATATTACACCCCAGCAACCCTACCTCACCCAACCTCTGCCCTGACAAATCTCCTGATGAAACTGCCAACACCTACGTTATAGAATCAATATCCAAACTATTTAACCCTAACCCCAACCTCTCTAACACCAATGATCCTAGTTGCCTGGAACCTTCTTCAACTGCTAACTTTTTAAACCCTTTCTCCCTTAAACCTGTTTCCACTACCTACATCAAAACCCTCCTCTCTAGCCTAAAACCATGCTCTGTATCAGCTGACAACATCCCATCATATTTTCTCCAGATAGCAGCTGACTCTCTCGCTCTGCCTGTATCCACCTTAATCAATCGCTCTATCTCAGAATCCAAAGTCCCATCAATCTGGAAACAATTCTACACCCTAACTATTCATAAAGGAGGTAACTCCTCTGAAATCTCCAATTTCAGACCTATTACTGTCCTCTCCCCTCTCTCTAAAGTCTTGGAGAAATGTATACACACACAAGTTATGCAATATATCTTAAAGGAAAAACTACTCACTCCCACACAGCATGGTTTCCGACCCAAACATAGCACCACCACTGCTCTTCTATCCTTCCTCAACACTATTACTTTAGCCAGAGATGATCATAAACTTATATCCTGTCTGTTCCTTGCTCTCTTAAAGGCTTTTGACACTGTTTCTCACTCTCTCTTATTGAACAAACTGTCAGACCTGAACTTCTTCCCAGACCCAGTAGTATAGTTCTCCAGCTATCTCACTGCAATCAGTGAGATGGCAATCTGCACTATCTAACCCCCTTCCAGTAAAAATGGGTGTTCCACAAGGATCCATTCTTGGATCACTACTTTTCAATATCTTCACTAACTTACTCTATTTCTCCTGTCCACAGTCTTCCATAGTTCAAAATTCTGACAACTCTACTGTCATAACTATTGCCAGTTCCCCCTCTGAACTCATTTGAGACATGGTTTTCCTGAAATCAGCTCATCAACCCTAAAAAAACAAAACTACTACTCTTTCTACCCAAAAGAGTTAACCACATCAAATCTTCCTTTTCCATAATGTCTCTTACCAATACCCGTATAGTAGTAGAATCCAGCACAAAACTCATCTGTGTTACCATTGATGATCAGCTAAAATTTGACCTTCACATTAATAATTGTATCAGGAAAACCCATCAGAAACTAGGACTTTTGTATAGAAATAAAAAAAATTATCACCCCTGAAGCCAGGATTACCCTCACACATGCTTACCTACCTACTACCCTACTTAATTTATAGATCTTAGATCTTCCCAAATCTAAATTCCTCTCTGCTTATTAAACTTGAGTCAACCTGTCACAAGATAGCTAGATTCACAGCACAACAAACCCATAAATCCCACCACTGTCTCTCCCTAAAAACACTTAAACTGGCTTGAACTACCTCACCTACCCCCTCCTCTCACAGCTCCAAATCATACACTCAGTTCTATATCAGCCAGACTATTGTTCAGCTCTATGCTCCCTTATCTCCCACTGTTCCCCCACAAGAAATCTCTGCAACTCATCCCAGGATCTATTATATATTTATTAACCCAAGTCTAAATCAGCGTGTAACATATATAGCTACCACCCCTCTATAGCATGGAACAAACTTCCCCTCGAAATCAGAACACTTACACATCATAAATAATTTAAATCGGACATAAAAGAGTACTTTAAAAAGCGATAGACCTGCCACTGTTCTTACCTTCCCTGAATATATCCATCTAACTAATATACCTTCTTTCTCCTCTCTCTCCACTGTTTTCTCTTATAACCAACCTCTACTACCTTTAACCACTCCATTCCTTTACCTTCCTCCAATTACCTCTACACTTTCCTTTTCCCTTACTTTCTCTGTAAGCACCATTTAAGACATTGGTTCAATTCATATATTATATAACACTATTAATACACTATTGGTGCCTATTTCCAGTTGCCTTTCAAATAAGTTGTATATATTGCTAGAGTCTTAAATTACTATGGAATTGTTAAATTGCTTGTATTATGTGAACTTAAATTGTTTGTATTAATCAGAGCTTTTCTCCCCAGGCCTCTGCTGAAAAAGGGCTTTGGCTCAGTTAGACATTCCTGATCAACAAATGTAAAATAAATAAATTAGTGGGTACAATTGTAAGAGAAAAGTGGTACAGGAGATGAGAGTAGGAGAGAGTTTTGAAACGTTGGTTGAGTTGGTAGTAGAGGGGAAGGAATTTATCAACTTAGATATGGATTCAATGAAACAGAAATTGAACGAGGTAGCTGTTTCTTCCAGTGAGTTGTTTGGGGAGGGGTTGGGAGAGGAAGGGTTACCAGGATGCAAGATTTGGTTTATAGAGTTCCAAAACGTCTTAGGATCTGTTTTTTGGGGCAGTTGGGGTGTTAAAGTTGAAGTTCTTTTTGTATTTGTGGATGTGTTTTTTGCCTGATTTCTTAGTTCTTTATATTTTTGCAAATGGGAAGGGAGCTTAGTTTTTACCCACCGTTTCCATGCCTTGTCTCTAGTTTTCATTAGGGTGAGGGTGGCATTGGTAAGCTAAGCAGATATATTACATTTGATACAAACAGTGTGGAGTGGAGCAAGAGAGTTAAGGATGTTAAGGAAAGTAGAGTTGAAAGAGTAGACAACTTCATCAAGGGGAAGCTAGGTTAGATGTGTCCAGTTTATCCTGGAGAGGAGGGCATTAAAATTCTCCAGACAGAAGGTGGATAATTTGCTACAGGTTATGTAACTGTGAAGCCTAGTGAAATGAGGAGTGTGTCTAAGAACTTTCAAATGGGAGTGATCACTTAGGGAGTCAGGTAGGGTCTCAGGCTCATGGTATTTGTGGGAATCTGTGACTAAAATCAAATCGATGAAAGAACTGGGGATATGTGATCTGTTTGTATGGGTGAGGGTTGAGATAAGTTGTACAAAGCCATGAAAGCTGATGCATAAAGTAGTGTTTAGGGACTGAAGAGTTAGACAGTTAATATTCACATTCACAAGAAGAATAGCTTCATTGTGGATGTTTTGAGAAAGGTAAGAGAGAATGTTTTCTAAAAGGGTAATGTTATATCCAGGGGGAATGTAGATAGCTATGACTGTGATAGTTGTGTAGTTGTTAAGTTTAAAGTTAGCTGTCAGGAATTCAGCAGGTGAGAAGGAGGGAGAGGGTTGGTTTAGACTTGAAGGAGTAAGATGGTCTGAATATACAATGGCCACTTCACCCCCTTTTTTCTTTTGTCTAGCTAGTCTAAGAGCACTATATCTAGGAGGAGGATATCGCTGTCATGGTTTTGTGGCTTCAGCCAGGTTTCAGTCACGGTGACTATATCAGGGGTGTGGTTAGCCATCCAGGCATGGAATTCACCAATTTTGTTTAGGATGCTTCTAAGATTCATGGAGTAAAAAGATACTTGCTTTTTTGGAGGAGCAGTGTAGGATTGGATAAAGGAGTTAGCCTTATTGACTGGGGGGAGAGGGTTTTGGCCAGGGTTTGGGTGAATGTCACCTGATAGTAGTAGAGACATATGAAGGAAATGTTGTTTATATAGTAGGTGCTTTATTTTATTCTCTAAAGAGGTGGTAAGAAAGGGGGTATTTTGATTCTGGGGAGGATAGTGTTTAGAGGAAAGATAGATGACCAGATAGGGAAAAATTGCAGAGGATGTGTGATGACATTGGCATTAGTATTTTCAGGAAGAAAGTAAGTTGGAGTTAGGTGACAGTTATATGAGGTAAGAGTGTATAGGAGGAGAAGAGGAGGCAATAGAAAAAAGGCTTGGATTGAAAAAGACATGTCAGTAAGGAGGGTCAATAGTTAAGAGGGAGGTAAAAGTTGGGCCTGTAAGAGAGGTTGTAGGAAAGTTAATGATAGGTAACTAGTAGAGGGAGGCAGTACACAGAAAGGAGAAAGGAGAAAGGAGTGCTTGGTGTCAAGGGTTTGCAGAAGGAGAGGAGGGAGGTATGCAGGAATGGAGTGTGGCAAAAAACAGGAAGGGATGGGAAGCAGAGGAGCAGGGAATTGTGCAATGGAGAGGAGTATAAAGGAAATGATATGGGGGATGGGTGGGAATGGGGGTGGGTAGAGGAGCAGAGTGAGCTCAAGCATAGTGAGGGTAAACAGAGTGGGTTGGGCCATAAAATGGCAGTCACCACAAAAAACAACCAGCAGGCTAAGGAGGGAAAACAGTAAGCAGCACACAGTGAGAGTCAGCAGGTAAGTAGAAGGGGTCAGATTCAGAATTTCAAAGATTAAAAATTTGAATTTCATATGATCGAAGATCATATGTTTGAAGTTTTAAAACTTCAAAATCCTGAATGGAGATAGGCATACAGTGTGGATCAGGAAATTTCCCTTGTCCTTGCTGTAGTGCGATCTCGGAGTTGGTATATTTAAGTTGCAGGAGGTGTGGGGGATGTAGGCAGGCTTGCCCCCCTTCATACACATTTGTCATGTATTGGGTGGTGTTTCGAAGGGGATTTTCACAATTTCGAGATTCCAAGATCTCGAGATTCTGAACTCGAGATTTTGAAACTCGAGATTTTGGTATTTCGAAATTGTGAATGTAACCCAAATAGAAGAGGTGGGGAGGTGTAGACAGAGTGGGAAAAGGTGTTATAGCAAGGTATACACAGGTATTCACAGTAAGATAAAACAGTTAAAAGGAAACCACAAACAGAAAACAAGAGAGTATAGCTAACTAAGAGAGTTGGCACTAGGGTAGTGACTAACGTATTGATGGCAGAGAGAGAAAGACAAAGAGGTGAGATTTTTAAACAGGTGAGTGTTGGGGGGGTTCTCAGTGGTATGCAGGTATCCTGTACAATAGGGAAAGTAAGACTGATTTGTGGTATGAGCTTTTACTATGGATGCAGCAACCACTAGCATCTTTATGTGATTTTTCTATCTGTACATGTACATACAGCAAAGTATAAATATGCTGTGGGCGCATCTCCATTGCTCAGCATTTAAATGTTTCACATTCACTCTACCAACTTGTTCTGCCTCATTATCATACACCTCATTATAAGGTCATTTACATATAGTGCAAAGTATCATCTTATCTGGACTAGCCACACTGTGTAGCTGGGATTTCTGAATCACAAACACACTGTGTGTGGCTGTTCATTGTGCATATTTTCTTAGTATGATGCTATGAAGTTTTCTGAATCTGACCTCATGTTTCATGCCCATATAATTCCTATGAAGCAATGTTTCATCGCCTTTCACTATATTAATGGGATAGCAGATAAAATATTTTACACTAATTAATCCAGCCTGATTTCTTTTTAAAGTTGTTTCTACTGACTGCTTTCTTTTCCACTTTGCAGACAGCCAAACGTTGAACTTATTGATGCTATCAGAATGTACTTATGCTAGTATTGTGCAAAATATGAAGTACTTTAAGTCACACAGTTCTAAAGGCAGAGCTAGCTCATTCTGTGAGAGCACAATTAAGAAACTGTATTTGATAACCAGGGTAGTACAGCTGGAGAACTTTTTTTGTCACTAAGAAAAAAAAAGTATAGTACCTTACTTGTGACGCATGTTTATTGATTGAAATTCATAAATTCCACAGGTTAGCAGCCAAGATAAGCATGTGTAATCAACAAACTATGTGGTATTTCATTGTTTACAGCTATTATGTCATATGACACCTTTTATTGGCATCATGAAGATATGGTCATGTAGCATGCAATTCCTAGACTAAGTGGTATATGGTAACCATTCATGTAGAGCAATATGGCTTGTTACATTTGCCAGTTGTGGTCATCACAGAATGGTGGTTGTTCGGTGTAGTCTGCATTATGACCTTCTAGTAAAGATATTGTTCAGAACAACTTGAGCATCTTCAAAAATCGACTTTTGTTGTTATTCTTTACTTGAAGATCTTTCTTTTTACAAAGCCTGAGTAGTTATTTTCAAACTTCACTGTGACTCATTTAGCTGTGATAGATTTGGGACATTAAAGACTGGATTTCATAAAATTGGAAATTCACTGTGCAAGGCTCATTTTGAGACATCAGTGCTGCCTTGAATGTCTACATGTGGCTGGCTCATTAATCAGTTTCCAAAACTTCTAGATATTGGCATATATGATGTGATTGCCACCCCCCCCCAAAAAAAAAGTGGCCCTTTACTCCCAGTTCTACTCCTGCAACATAATCCAAGTCTATGTATTTAAATAATTGAACTTAGAGCCTTATCTGAGCCTTCAGGTGGTTCTTAACCAAACTAATATCAAACATTCTATCTCTATAAAGCTATTGACACCACCAGCTTTCTAATGCTAACTGGCAATGCGTCATATTTTACCTGCTCTACATTGAAAAAAGTGTTTTATTTTATTTTAAAGTCCATGAAACTAGTAAAGCTACTAAAGCACTCTTAGTCTTTGTGTCAAACAAATGCTGTATAAATTCTACAAATAACAGTAAGGCTAAGGATTCATTATTTTAACTTTTGTAAACTTGAGTGCCTAACTTGTCTATAGCATATTGAACATGGAGATAATTATTTAAGTTAAACCTATCCCTATCCCTAAGGTATTTGACTTTGCACTCTTGCCTGGTAAATGATTTATAAATCTGTGAGCAGTTACAAATGCAAGCTACTGCACAATATTTAATATTTGATCTCACAAAAGAAATGTATAGTGGTAGCACAGAAAGAAAACATTTAAACTGTCAGTGCCAGCAGGTGAACTAAATTATTTTTACCTGCACTCTAACCCTGCACCTCTTTACCAGAGACTCTTTGACATTCTTCATGATGTTTAACTCCAAAGTTAATTGGCTTCAGAAAAAAATTAGTATCAAAGCCAATAAACTCATCATCATCATCCTTAACCAAGTTGTTTTAATCAGTAATTATGTTATCCACTCTAAGTCTAAAAGCAGATGGTCTACTCTTCCCTTAATCACCCACATGCCTGAATAGTGCCTTTTTATTAGCAATTAAATGTTCTGCCAGTTTATACTCCTATTTATTTTTAGCCATTCTTAATCTTTGCCATATGATTATTTTTCTCTCACTGGTAGTGTAATTTATTAGTAATGCTGGAAAGTTTCTAATATAACTGCCAGATTGCCAGCAATGTATTTTTTTGTTTGTTTGTTTCTTAACTTTTCCAGCTTTTTTTGTCCACCAGGGTTGTTTTATCTTTCTTTGACTTATAATCATAAAATAAAGTACATATTTTACAAATCAAGTTATTAATAAAGTCATAAACAATTCCCCATTTGCTTGTTTGCTTTTCTTTTTTACTCCAGCATCCCATTCTATTTTTTGCAACTGCAAAATTAGCTTGATAGCAATTTCTGTGCAAACTTTGTACAACACAGCCATTGGAGTCTGTATATAGAATTTCCAATACCACACAGAGATGGTCAGACATAACATTTTGATCCCATAAAACCTAATAACACTAGTTATGCAAATTGCCCTACCCTAGTATTCTAAATCAGTACAGGGGCAATGCTTAAATCATTAGAGTTGTGAACACCATTACACTGGCCAGTGTGATAACATTGTGTAGGCTTATTAAGTATGGGTGATTTATTCATGATGTAAGGAGAACATTTTTTTTAACACGTTTATTAAATTCACACTTAAGACATAGGCACACATACATTAATAGAATACAAACCATATCAACATTTTCCATTTACATATATTATACATTACATATGTTTTCTTTCTTTATAACAACTTTCATTCCATCCACCATTACATGAATTGTTCATTTCCTGCCTTCCTTTAAACCTCACTTCTCCTCCTAATGAAAATCATTCTGCATGTCTTGTTCCCACAAATTCCATTTATTTATGTGTAATTTGCACCTTCCCTTTTCTAAAGATACCTATTTCAGTTCTAGTGTCTCTTTTATAATATTCAATACTTCACTTACAGTCGGTTTAGATTTTGATTTCCATTTTCTAGTAATGTTTTTTTCTTTTTTTTATGGCAGCCAGCAGAATTAAACTTGAGAAGACCTTACTGTGTTTAAAGAATTCCAATTCTGTTTCCAAATGAAAAAAAGCATTTTCATAGTTACTGCAATTTGCTACCCCAACATCTCTGGTAGAGTACTCTGCTGGGAATTTTTTAAATTTGCCAAATCCTTACATCCCCCCAAAAAAGTTTCCCATTACATCTTTCTTTCCCCATCGCATCTTAAACATTGACTATCTACCTGAAGAAAACTTCTTTGAAGTCTGCTTGGGGTATAAAATACCAGTCCAAACACTTCCAAGTAAAAATTCTCAACCTTCTGAACTTTGTTGCATACATGGAAGCCATACAGATATCCTACTATTGTTCCCTTGTAAATGGCTTTTCTAGTCTCTCTTCCCAATCTTTTCTAACCACCTCTGATTGATTAGTGGTATCACACAATATTTTATATGCCCTGTTAATTATCCCTTTTTAACAACAGCTTCTTTTCTAGATTTGACTAAAAACTCTACCAGAGCAGGTCTTTCACTTAGGACTCCACTATCTCTTTTTCTTCATTATGCTCTGATATCACATCCTGGGTATGGAAGGCAGACTCTAATCTATAGTCCAAACTACTACTACTTGGCCTCATCCCACTCCATTAATTTGCCTCTCTAGTTATTTGCTACCAGTACCTTGGTTCCTTTGCCAGTTTTCTCCAGTAAAATCCAGCCATCCCTTGTCTATTTTCTGTAGCCATTCCTGCACTCATCCTTACTGGTAAAATCTCCTTTCTCCATTCACATGTTAGCTTAGTTCTTAGAATGCTTTCTGCTACTTCATGAATATAAGATTCAGTATGGTTATTAGTACTCTCCTTAAGGAACTGCACCCAAAATCTTACTCTCTCCTTATTTCTTAACCCCCCCATCCATTGCGTGATCAAGCCTTTACAAATTGAATTATAACCTTCTGCTTGTGTTGTGTATGTGAGCCTTAAGTGTGTAGCTCTAGAATATCCCTTCAGATCAGCCACCTTGTTCTACTGGGAGGATCAACTTATCACACTTAACTCTTGCCCATTTTCCCTCACAGATAAAGTCCTTCAAATCTTTATTAAAATATAATCCATAACCTCTGCTTTGATTAATAAAAATATGTCTGACTAGTATATAAAACTAATAGACTAAAATTTTTCACTACCTGTATCTTGCTATATATATCCATAAACAAGAGTTTGCAGTTTCTCGGTTTTTGTATTATCTTTTTAGTCTCTTCCCACATATCCTTAGCTATCATAATAGCAGCCTTTTTAATCCATACTACTAAATACTTCATCTTATCATATCCCCATAAATATGGGAATAGAGTGTTTAGTGAAGAACACATAACTGGTGTATGGCAACATATACAAGAACAGACACCTTCTCCCAGATTCACTAATCTTCCATGCAGGACTAGCTTAGTCTTGCACAGAAGCACCCGTGTAGGAGCAGGATGGCAGCGTGCCGTGCATATTAATGAAGGCACGCTGTCCGACCTCCTAGGCTTACACAGAGCATGTACGAGTGCAGGTGGCATGTCTGAGAGCAGATCTGTCAGAATAAACATGCCCCTGCAATGTAGAACACCACAAAGTGGAAATAAATGAGCAAGACCGCTCATAGGTGTCTGCATATCCCCACCAACAGTCCCCCACGCGTACAACAGCAACAGGACATAAAAATCAAAAGAGGAAACCCCCTTTTTTTTTTTAAATCCAAGTACAGCTAACCATAGGTGAGCGGGTGTGCCCATTGGTCCCCAGCCATAAACACTGGTGGTCCCCTGCCATAAACAAACAGTACAACAGAAGGAAGAAACTGTTGCAAAAGAGAGGAAAATCCCATGAGTGGAGGAGCTTCTTGGTCAGCCTCAGTAAGAAGCTGCAATCCCTGATAAAATCCTCCAAAGCTAGTTACGAAAACAAAATCGCCACTGATTCTAAAGACAACCACAAAGCATTCTATAGCTATGTCAAGAATCTCAATGGCAACACTCAGATCTGCTCTGAGTTACAGCACAATGGCACGAAATATACAGACCCAACTGATATTGCCAACATCCTGGCAGATAGGTTCAGTGCTAACTTTACCCCCCTCTCACCCACTAAAGAGCCCATCTCTATACCGGAAGAATGCAAAGTTCCTGTAATCACGGCTGCACAGGTAAAAACCACACTCTCCAAAGCCAAGAACACAGCATCCATGGGACCACAAAGAATCCACAACAGACGGAGAGAAACAGCCACTCGTTCACTTAACGCTCGAATTTATTGAAAACACAAAATACAGCGTTTTCGCATCCTGTATCAGGAAGCTTCATCAGAGATATAAAATAGCGCGAGACAGCGCTTTAAATACCAAATACCAAGTACGTAAAACGTACTAAACTGATTACCTGTATATACAAATTGTAACATTTACATCTAATAAAACTAATACATCACAAAGAAAAAATCTTGAAATAAAATAGTACATTGTGTGTATATTCACAAATGCATTGTTGATGGAAACTCAACAAGCTAACATACGTGAGCTACACGGAGAACACTGAATAAGTGAATACAATAGCGATATAAAACCATCAGTAAATTTTGTTAAAAACAACTATTAAAATCTATCACTCTGCAAAAGCAAAAAACTTCTAAGCGTTCGCCAAAAAATGGATAAAATCTATTAATGAGCAAATAAAAATTCGCTGCCATACTGCCTAGAAGACAAGGGATTTTTATATCCTTAATAATATAAAGTCTCTCACCTCATAAAGTACATTTAGCTAGTGCTCTTATGAAAAACACGACTACGAAAAACGAAATATGTTGTAACAATAATCTAATAAACAGAGCAAGGGTTGACACTAAGGTGTCACCTCATGTGCGATTTAAGTTTCAAAAAAGATGTGATATTACAACTTTCATTTAAACCTGGGGTACTAAAAGCATTCATTTTGAGTTGCCAAAGAAGTTCACGTACCTCCAGGTTCAAAGAAAGAGGTCCACCTCTATAAGATTCAGGTAGGTGGTCAACACCCATAAATAAAAAGGAGTGGCCGGGACCAGACAACATCCCAGGCTGCATTCTACATGAACTACAGAACAAACTGGTACTCCACCTAAGTACCATGTTCAATCATAGCCTCACCTCAGGCTTTGTGCCTGCTGAATGGTGCACAGCGATGGTTATCCCACTACACCAGGGGTGAGCCAACAGGGACCCGGGGAACTACCGCCCCTTTAGTCTGACGAGCCTGGTCTGCAGGGCCATGGAACGTATCATCATGGAACTTATAAATGAAGACATTGGTAGTCTCCAAACTCTGGACCCAACCCAGTTTGAGTTTGTAAAAGACATATCATGTCTCCTAAACCTGATAGAGTTCTTTGAAGCAGTCACCAAAGCCGTAGGCAAAGGTAAGGTGGTTCACACAGCCTATCTAGATCTTGCCAAGGTTTTTGACACCATACCCCTCTCTGGAATTATAGATAAACTCACTAAACTAGGTATAAATCCCTATGTTACAAGATGGGTTGCCAACTGGCTCACTGACAGAACCCACACAGTGTAAGTAGCAGACTCCAAATCCGACTTCAGACTAGTGACAAGTGGAGTACCACAGGGTTCAGTCCTGGGTCCTCTCCTGTTTGGTATCTACTTCGCTGAAGTACAGGCTAACACAGAAGGTCTTTGGCTAATAAAGTTCTCAGATGACTGCAAACTAGGAGCCATAATCGAAACTCCTAACGATGTGGACATCCTACAAAAGGGCCTCACTGAGACAGATGCCTGGTGTCAAAGCCATGGCCTCAAGCTCAATACCAAAAAGTGCATTGTCATCCCCTTTGGAAAAACTCTGTACCCATGGACTACAACATAGGCGGTAGTATACTTAACACCAAAAGTGTGGTAAGAGACCTTGGGACACAGGTGGACAGTAGTCTCTCCTTTGATAATCACATTGCCACAGTAGTCAGGAAATCCCTCTACGTGGCACACCTCATCACAAAAGGTTTCTCATCCAGAAAAAAAGAGGTCATTGTTCCCCTCTACTCATCACTCATTAGACCCATTATAGAGTACAATGCCCCTTTTGGTATGTACCTCACAAGACATCTACAACAACTGGAAAGGCTGCAGAAATACCTCACAAAGAGGATTACCGGCCTCAAACAGATGCCCTATGCAGACTGTCTCAAAAAACTCCAGCTTTACTCCGTCACATATCGCCTACTCAGAGTTGATCTCTGCCTAACATACAAAGCTATGTCAAACCCAGAGCTGTTGGACATGCTCCACTTAAAGAAATCCCAATCCCTCCAAGCTACATGCTCTAGGGACCTAAACCTTGTCACCACAATAAATAGAACATGCTGGAGGGATAGATTCCTGTCGTAGAGACTTCCCATACTCTGGAATAAACTACCTATCTATATCAAGCAAAGCTCCTCATTAGCACTTTTCAAGAAAAATCTTGATGATTGGATGGGAAATAGGAAATTCACCCCAGGGATCACCTCTGTGGCTCTGCTCGACAGTGGCACAGGAAAATACTTTTCTTGGGTGGTAAAAGCCAGGGTACCTTTTTGGCTGTGTTTGTATAGGCCCCAGGGCCGATAGCCTAGTACCTACCTATGAACCTACAAACCTATGAACAAGGAAGATATATGCAAATGAATCAGCACAGCAATAGTGCAGTGGGCAGAGCATTCACCTAACGAGCAGGCATTCCCGGTTTGAGTCCCACTGCAGCACAGACTATTTTACATGGCAAAGCATGGTATAACCAATATTGTTATTGCAAAACCCACTAAATAACATATATTTATGAACTGGAGTACTGCAGGAAATGCTAATGTGAAGAATCAGTATCATAGTGAATAAGGCAGTAGTAAGCAGATGTAAGCTCAGATAAGCAGCAGTAAGCATATGTAAGCCCTAATAAGCATGTTTAAGTGTGTCTGTGCTGGGGTAAGCACTGCCTACACAGATTAAGCAATGTAGAAGCTAAGTGAGTGTAAGAAACTATAACCTGAAATAAGCAGTGCCTCCCGCTGTGCAAACCCGCACAAACCCATTTACAACTGCTTTAAAGTGCCTTAATCACTCTGTATCCAACAAGCCTTGTTCTGACCAGCAACAAAATAAACGGCCATGCAGGTCTCAAACTCAGGACCCTATACACCATAGTCCCAGTAGCTATCCACCAAGCCATCACAGAAGTACAGAAGAATGAGGTAGTAGTAAAGATGTCCTTACCATAGTATAACCAAACTGAACCTGTGAAAGGCAGCAGTATACAGTCATATATGTCATAACTGACTACAGAACATAAATATGTGAACTGGAGTACAGCAGTAAGCCCAGAAGTGAGGTGTACTTGTAATAGAGTGTTGAAGTCCCCATTAAAACACAAGGACCCCACAGAGTGTACGCACACATCAATCAGGGATACAAGGCATACATATAAGGTGTAATGAATAATAACACAATGCCAAAAAGGCATTATAATGAATGTCTACTGTAGGCAACACCAAGCATTGCACAGGCCAGCTTAGGAGGTGTGAGCAATGTGTACACCAGCTAACTCGTTGTGCCCAGTGGTATACCCCTTTAAACAATGCCAACCTTTGGTAAGCAGGTTTGCCCATAGCTTAGCCTTTTCAAAACCAGCCAATCACAGAAAAGTGTGGGAAATTGGCCCTACTTAAACCCAAGAGGCAGGTCTACAGCTCATAACTGGTTGTAGCTTCCCCTTGCAGACACTATAGCAGTAAGGGGAGAAGGAGTGTGCTTCCGGGTGCAACGTTGGTGCATCCAGGAGTCCAAGGTCATGGCTGGACTCCTAGTTAAAGACCATGCATAGAGACTGCTGCAGGGCCAGTACCAGGGCTCCCAATATAGGGTGGAGGCCTGGGACCATCTTGCCCATGACCTCACCAGTGCCACTGGCATACCCCAAACTGGTGAGCAGGTCAGGCCCCACTATGCCGACCTGAAGTGGCGGAAGGGGGACCTCTTGGAGGAGTGGCTCTGAGAGGCTAAAGCATCAAGGGATGTCCCAGCCATTTGTGAGTATCAGTCCACTACCTGTTTAATAATTGCCAGCTAAATATTCCTCTTATGTCTCCCACAGCTGCAATGGAGCAAGCTGTGAACTAGGAAGCAACAGTCAACAGTCAGGTAGTGCTAACAAACATTGTTCCCACAGGTACATTGGATATGAACACTGTGCTGTGAAATACAGACCAATTTAACCTATACTGGTACCATCCACCCTGGTATTATAGGGGATCTGAATGTTGCCGTTTCTCTGAATAATAAAGGATCACTGGTCACTGTCGCCTACACTGTGCTACATAATATAACTCTGTAGGAAAGCATGTATATGTGCGTGTCAGATCACTAAAGGTGGAAGAGGGCAATATTCTGGATATGTCCAAGCATACCAGCATGTGGTCAAAACATGGCCAGAGTCTGTGCAGAAAAAGTTGGATAACATAGTGCAAAATATTAACCCAGAATCCAGCTGTATGCGTACAAACAGTTCGTCAGTGTTAACAAACATTCCCTCCACGGGTATACCAGGTAAGAGGTGTATACTTTAGGTAAAAACGGTTCATGTGTAATGATGTTGACAGCCATATCAGTGTCCAGTATAGGTCTGTAGGGTAGTGTAGTAAGACTTATAAGTTAGAGATAACAGCACTGACTAGGAAAGTAATGTGGAGTACAGGAATATACTACTTGTTAATTGACATCTTTGTCTCCCCCCACCTTATCTCCAACAATAATCAACATACCCACCCCAACTGGTATATACTGACTATGATAATGGTCAATCGTTTGATAAATATTATAATGGTTCCCATACATGTGCCATATGGAATTATTTCAACATTGTTGGCATGGTGCCATCATCGTACCTGCATCCTGTTCTTATTACCACTGTGGTCCCATATATGCATGTGTTCTGTTTGCTTTGCAACTGTTCCATATCTGGTGTCTGGGTTAATGGGAATATCTATGCATGCTGTTATACCTAACCCTGGAATGTGTTGACTATTACTAACCCATATATAATGTTGAAATCTAAACACTATAGCACACTTGGGAAGGCCGGTCACAGAGGACCCACCTGTCCCACCTCAGCTGACTGAGGCACCAGGCACCAGCATGTCTGGGGTCCAACCCCACACCTCCCTGTCCATTGGTCCTGCACCACCTCCAGGTGGAACTGCCTCAGGGGATGGGGCTCGCCCCCCCCTGGGAGTGGGCACAGACAGACACCTGTCACCCATCGCCAGGTCGGGGTTCTGGTGTGTAGAGTGATCAATGCCCAGGTCAGTTGTCTTCTATGCCAGCTTGAGGGCCATGTGTCATGATTAGATAATCAGCCTGGCTCTTCAGCTAAGCCCCCAGCACAGTCACCTTTAAGGATTTGAAGGTGCAGTGGGGACTGCTCATGGCTGGGGATCTCAGTCCCACTGTTACCACTAGGAGGCTTGTGGGCTTCCGATATTCCAACACCCCTCCCCATCAAGGTGTTTACCACCCACATGTCATATACCACCCCTATATGCATCTTGTGTGTCTTGTCTGTTAACCTACTCAACCTACCTCCCCAAATATACCTACTAGCCCTCCCCAACATCCCACTCCCACCTGAAAAAAAGGGCAATCTGTTCCCACAAAAAGATCTCGCCCCATACATAGCTGTCCATTCCACACACGTGTCCACTGGACACATGTAATCTGGTCTAACTGGCATCACAACTTATTTTTGTTGTCCTCACCCCTCTCCCAGAGGTTTAAGTGACCAAATCTACCTTCAAATTCAGTGTATATGCACATCTGTTGCTGTAGAAGAAATGGGCAGCTATGGACCTTCCCTACACCCTTCCTGCACATCCCTTGCTATTTTCCCGACTGTCTTTCCATCTTTGTGCCCCTTTTTCACCACTTTCCTATCAACCCTTTTTTCTTTTCTTTTAAAGAAATTAGCATGAGGGTATGCTTTTAAGCAGCAGTAAGCAGGTTTAAGCCTGTTTGCACAGGGGTAAGCACTGCCTACACAGGTTAAGCAATTTAGAAGCTAACTTAGTGTAAGACACTGTAACCGGAGGTTAGCAGTGCTTACCTCTGCACAAACCTACGCAAACTCGCTTACAACTGCTTTAAAGTGCCTTAATCACTCTATCCAACAGCTGGTGTTCTGCCCAGCAATAAAATAAACAGCCTCTGCAAAGCTCGAACCCAGGACCATGCACACCATACACAAAGTAATTTACCAAAATATACATAACCTTGATGCATTCACAAACATATAATCCAGCACAATCAGTCAACAGTACAGGAAATGTAGAAATATAATATGACACAACCTCTTAATGCAAAAATTCTGGACAAAGTGTGCCAAAATGTGGGTACAAATAGGGATATATGTCAAATACTTCTCTAATACACTTAAAACGTTGCTAGTTACACAGTTATATGTATTAGAACATGTATTTTGAAGGAGATTAAGTCTGAAACACAAAGGTACGGCACTAGTTACTGACATTAGTCCTGAGATCATCCATGTCAATTGCCAAGAGAATGAGGTACAGGCCAAAAATATGAGCCTAACATGCATGGACATATGGACAGATATAAACATGTAAATGTAGACAGACAGCTATATGTATATATATATATATATATCTATGGGTTCCTATCAGTTCACCGACAGTTCAGAACAGCGACACTCACATCTTCGACACCACATCATCGACAGTTCATAACATCGACGTTTCAGGTAAGCGATCTTCCCCCTTACAGGACCCATGGTAGCACTCATTTCTCTGTTGCAACACGTAAGGTTTACGTGATTCTTTACAATTTACCCTGACAGCGTTGTCCTTACCTTCGTAACAGAGAAACGAGTGCTACCATGGGTCCTGTAAGGGGGAAGATCACTTACCTGAAACGTCGATGTTATGAACTGTCGATGTGGTGTCAAGATGTGAGTCGCTGTTCTGAACTGTCGGTGAACTGATAGGAACCCATATATATATATATATATATATATATATATATATATATATATATAAAACTCACAAATAATCATATAACATCAACTGTATATACATAGATAAATATTTCATATGTGTGTGTATATATATATATATATAAATGTATATATATATATATATATATATATATATATATATATATATATATATATATATATATATATATATATATATAGCCCTCGCTTCTATACATTAATCTTTCTCTCTCCCCCATCCTCTATAGGAACTCTCTTTTTGTCTAGCACCCACCTTTCCTTTGTTGTACTCCAACTGACTCCCTCTCAAGCAAGCCTGCATTATTAGACCTGTCCGCTAGGTAGCACCCTCAGCTAGCCACATCTCCTTCTTATCCTCTCTTTTACATAGCTGCTTACCTTATTTCTCCTGTAGTACCTGCATTGCTATCTAGTTCCCCCACCTTACCCTTTACTACTACTGTCTACTACTACCTTTTCTGGGCTCATTTCTCACTGTACTTTACCACATCTGACTTTTCCAACTTACCTTCACAAATCAGTCCTGCTGATTATTTCTTCTGCAGCTGCTGCAGTCTCTGTCTCTATTCGCTCCCTACCCCCAATTCTCACCCACCCCAGGGGTCCTACCCTTATACTTACTAGTCAAACCTCTTTCTCCTCCCATAACTCTCTACACACTTCCCATTGGCCATCTTCTCTCACATCTCCCATCTCTTACTACTCCCCTCCAGTCTCACCACACCCTCCTCCCTTCACACTCTCTCACCCTATATACTTCCATATCTACATACATACATCCAATAGCTAATCCTTCCCAATGTCTAAGCCACCCACCCCATTTCATGTCCTACTCTACTTTACTCTTTTACCACTACCTCTTTTAACCTTTGCCTACTTACTCTCCTCCTATGAGCACCCACTACATCCAGACATTCATTACCCCAGCAAACAAACCAACTCTCCATCCCTACCAGTTCTGTATAGCCATGCAAATATAACATGTTCACCCACCTACCTATTTGAAAAGTATCATAGAATGCTACACATTAAATATAATACACTAAATCTCAGGAGAGTGCTATTTCTGTACAACAGGTTCCCTAACCCAAGTTTTCTAGGACAACTCCTCTCATTAAAGGATGGTGACATACACCCTAACCCAGGCACAACAACAACTTCTATCACTCTCCTTAACCGCAATCAATCAACTAATTATCCCCTTACTAAACCATCTAACTCCCTCCTACTAGCTCATCTTAATATACACAGCATTAACAACAAAGTAACTCAACTCCAAGCTCTATTAGAAGTCTACTCCTTTGACATTATCTGCCTAACATAAACATGGCTAAAACCTGTTACCAAAGACAATGAAATTATCCCACCTGGATGTAATATCCTGAGAATTGACCGAGTAGCCAAGAAGGGCAGTGGGGTTGCTATTCTATTTAAATGCGGTATACAGTTAACCACATACAACTGTAATCTACCTCTAGATTCCAATGCTGAAATTCTCATCTCCAAACTTGAACTTAACAATGCCAAATCGATCTATATTATCTGTATGTATCTACCTCCTGGTAATAAGATAGCCACCATGGAAAATATCCTTTGCTGGCTGTCCTAACACCTGCCCCAAGAAACCATAATCCTAGGTGATATAAACATAGATTGGAACTCCTATTGTAGCAGCCTCCCAACCACCCACATTAACCTATATGTTTTTTCTCAAACCATTACCTCCCCCACCAGAATAAATAAAGCTAACAAGAAACCAAGCATATTAGACTGGATTCTTATAAACAATCATACTCACATCTATAATTCTGGAACCCTCCCTGATGATAAAAGTGACCACTCACTTACCTACATCATCAGGCATAAAGCCAACACTCCCATTCCAACCTCTAGCAGAAATATATCCAAAAAAAGTTTAATCCTGATCTATTCCAAATGGAACTAAGAGCATGCAATTTGGCTCCCTTAAGACACCCCCCTTTAGATGAAGCCATTACTTACTTTAATTCTACGTTCCTTGCCATTTGTAACCACCATGCACCAACCAGATCTATCAGAATTAAAACCAATTCTGCCCCATGGCTTTCAAATAAAACCAAATACACAATTCATCTCAGAAATAAATATTGGGCCAAATGGAGAATGACTAAAAACCGTGTAGACCAACAAACCTTTAGACAGCTAAGACATGACACAAAGAAAGCTACACTCTCTGATAAAACAAACTACTACCTACAATTTCAACAACCTAATCACAGCAACCCACAAACATTCTGGGCAAGCATTAACCAGTTACTCCACCCAGGTCAATCCACTACACCAAACCCTCATAATACAGACCAGGAAAATCCCATGCATACAGTCAATACCTTCAATATCTTCTTTACTGATGCAATCCAAACACTAGCTAGTCAACTATCACCTAATACCATCACTCTACCCTCCTATACCTCAACCACACATCCTCCTTTTCATTTCAAACCTGTCCCAACTGCATATATTCTAACCCTTTTAATTAAACTGAAACCATGCTCTCCCTCAGCAGACCAACTTCCTTCTGAATATCTACAGTTATCAGCCAAGGCTATTGCCTACCCCATTTACATACTAATCAACAGAACTATTAGCAAAGGTCACATCCCTACCTCATGGAAAGTCTCCCATATTATCCCCCTGCATAAAGGTGGACACTCCACTGAACTCTCAAACTACCGCCCGATTGCCCTACTTTATATTTTGGCTAAGATCATGGAGAAATGCATCCATAGGCAATTACTCAACCACTTAATTGAAAATAAATTACTTTCCAACTGTCAGCATGGTTTATGTATATATATATATATATATATATATATATATATATATATATATATATATATATATATATAAAAACGAGATATTTATAGGTGCATACACATATACACAGACAAAAGGTATTAGTAGCTATACATATGTCGAAGTAGTGTGGAAGTACTGAGTGCAAAGTATATCCCTCAGCCACAAGCCCTGTAACTGGCACCTGTGAAATGTGTAGTGTGGCAACCATTTCCACAAATGAGAACACTTACATTAAACATATACCTACTCACAATTCAAAGGATATGACACAACACACAGGTATGCATACATGAAAACCTTTATTTGTGTACTATACAATAATGTATTCCATTACTTACAGCACATAAATTTTGAAATATAAAATCAGTGATGAATGCAAGGCCCACACAAAACAGTAGATGTAAGCAATGTGGATATATAACATACTATGGTGTCCAGGCCAAGGCCTTCAGTTAGTACAACAGTAGACAAAGGATTTGCTTTCAAGATAAGTAGCAATCAACAATTACAGATGTAGTTCAGCAGCTTCCAATTACACCCTGTTGTCAAGCCCTAGGGGGAAATGTATTAGTTGTGGTAATGTCATTGTATCTGTCACATGTATGGACCCTGACCAACATATTTTGTGGGAGTCCATGATATGTCTGGGATGATAGCAGGAATGCTAGCAGTAAATAATGATAGGCCACTATCTAACAACCTCTAACTGTATCACAGCAGGACAAAGCCTGCCATATATGTGGAGGACAGAGGCAGGAACACAGGGCCATACTTACAATATTGCTGTTACACACCCTGGAAATTGCTGGTGTTACAGGATTTGTTGCAACATACCCTCATGCAGGAATAAGACATCAGAAACACAAATGGATGTAGCCATGTACTGACAGCATGCAACAGACAGACTGCCAGTGATATATCTAGGACAAAACCTGTGTGGTGCACAGACAAAACCAAACAGACAATCCACTGGCCATTATGGGGGTAGGTCCAAAGTTGAGAGGTTTGCAGACAAACTGCATTCCATCCTAAAATACTATGTACACACAAACACTGCAAGACCAGCAATATACAATCCACATAACAACACTACTCACTCTGTCTGTAGGTCTGGAACCTCATACAAATGTGTAGCTGGGCTGTGTCTGCAAGTCCTACTGTAAGAAGTATTGCAACCTGCTGTCTGTAACACTGCTGCCCACATACAGGAAGGATGCCCTCCATACTGGAAAGATTAAGGGACAATAACCACATGAGTCAGTATTTTATAGCACTGGGTTGCCATGACAGTGGTTATCTGAAGTATGCAGTTAGCAACTGTTGCACACTGATTGGTGCAGAGCCCATGACCTGATCATGTGCATCACCTACAAAGCCATGCTGCAATCAATTCAAACCAGCTCAATCACTTTAGTGGAGAGAGAGGCAGAGAGCTAGAGAGAGACACACACACAGACAAAAAAAAAAAAAACCTTAAACAACAGAAATCTGTCACAGCTGTCAGAAAAAAAATTACAGGTATGTAAAACATATATGTATTTAATTGAATGTAGTATGTGGTATAGAATAATAGGATATATGATGTGGAATGATTTATATGTGCCATTTGTAGTTGTTCCTGTAATGATGTTCTGCTGAACAACTGCTCTGGACAATACTGTCTGTCCCTTTAGGCAGTGGGACATACCTGCCAATTGTGCCGATTAGCAATGAATAACAAAGATGTAAACCATAATATCTGTATTTGGTATGTTAGTGTGGGCAATAGCTGGTGGTGGAGGTACTGCCGTCATGATAGACGCATGGGTGTCAGAGCACACCACTTGCAGGACAGTCATGTTAATGTGTACTGTAGCATGCACAAATGCCATAGGTGTATAATAGGGTTACCAACAATCTCTCACCATATATACCACCCTAATGCTAGTCTGTGTTCACATGTGACACCTGTCTGTGTTGCAGCAAGGCAGAACAGTGCAGCTGTGAATAAAAGAGAATTACAGAATGTGTACCAGATGTCTATAGGAACCCAATATAAATAAATATGTGTGTGATATATAATTAGACGTGTATGTCTACAGATATACAGACACTCATATAGATATAGGGATCTAGGACTAATGAATGAAAGTTCAATAGTCCAAATCCACAATCACCGAACATACTTTAACGAAAGCACTTTCACCGAAAAAGTGCTTTCATTAAAGTGTGTTAAAAAAAACAAAACAATAAATCTACTTTTATGCAGGGGGGCAAGCTCCCCTGCACCCCCCATATGGGAGGCTGTGCCCCCCACACCCCCCTACTTTAATATTGTCACTCCAAGATCGCACTACAGTGAGAAAAGGGAATATTCCCTTATCCGCACTGTAGTACGATCTCCTCAACGGGCATACTTATGTGAAAGTGCTTCCTTCGGTGAAAAGCACTTTCATGTAAGTATGCCCAGCCAGTAGTGATTCAGTGATGTTGTCATTTGGGGATGAGTACAGATCCCAGATATAGGTATATAAAAAACCCACAAGATATATCTACACATATATGCACACACACACACACACACACACACACACACACACATATACATATATATATATATATATATATATATATATATATATATATATATATATATATATATATATATATATAGAGAGAGAGAGAGAAAGAGAGAGTGGCACTGACAATGGCATGCAGGTGAAATAGTCTGTAACAGGCCAGCAAAGATAGTGTCCCCACAGGGAAAATGGCTACAAACACATAGCACAAAGCGTGGTACAATACAACAATTGTCCCAATGGTAGGTAAGCTGCCAACATACCAATTGCATTGTGTGAACATTTTTTAGTAGCTGATATGGTGGGGGAGACATAGATGTGTATGGCGAACTATGGTAATCTGCTGTATGACTTGCTCAAACCAGTTTCCATCTTTATGTCTTCCAGGGAAGATGGCTCACACCCAACTGCCACCATTCAGTGCTGCAGAAACTGATGTAATTGTTGAAGACATGATACAGCACTACCAACTGCTGTTTGGCCAGACAGCCCATGATCTGTAAGAGAAAACCACCCTGTGGAACGATCTAGTCCACAGGGTCAATGATGTCAGCCTGTAGAACCGCAGCTATGAGCAGGTCCAGCATCATTGCTTTGACCTGCTTTGCCATGTATGTCAGCATGCAGCTGCCGTATGGGAGGACTACCTCACAACAGGGGGGGGCATGCCATCCATCCACCCCTCACCCATGTGGAGGAGCTTCTCAACAGCTTTGTGGAACCTGCCTGCCTGCAGAACCAACTGGCAGGGAGCATTGTGGAGGTGAGTGCCACCGACACACCAGCTGAGGAGCGTGCAGGTAAGGCCCCAGGCCACATCAGTACACCACTCTTGTGTATGCATCTGCATCTGTACAGGTACATCATGCATATCTAAGATGGCATATACATAGTCTCTTGCTGTGTAGTAGTAATAAACAGTTGTGCATAAGCTGCAGTATTGTGGACTTCTACCGTTAATGTTCCGTAATGCTGCACTCATCCTTTATGAATGTCACAGCTGTGGCCACTGAAATCAACTTTCTCACACTCTTATGTAGGTCCCACCAGGATACAACCAAGGCAGCAGCATGTAGCCAGTGAGTATGGTTCATGTTCGTGCTTGACAATACACCGGGCATATAATAGCTATTGGATATTCCATGCACACATCTAACACACTTACCCATAGTGCATGCTGTACACATTCACGTTTTGTTGTTGTTAAATGCACTGCATCACAGTAGAGACCATGATGGGAAGGGTACATCAGAAACATGGATGATAACTAACATCCTGTCATTGTGAAATGTGTCCACAGTGATGAGAAGTATGGCAGGACACATGGCCTACAGTAGAGACATGTGTGAAACAGCACTCTCATATGGTGCTACAACTGTAAATATACCTGTATTACAATAGCAGCCATTACAGATTCACACTATGTCATAACATTGTACTGTGGTCCACATAATTAGCTGGTAGTAGGCTGTTGCACGTAGTGTCCCATTCCTGGGAAACTGCAAACTGACACATGTGTAGGTCATAGTTGTCAAGCATCTGCAAAAAGGCTGGAGGTGGGGAGGGTGTGTCATCATGACACAGCAGTGCACTGCAGCAGGTATTGTACATATGCTAAGATTGGCTGTATCTGCACACAGTCAGGTTAAGTAACTGTGGCAGACATAACCCTGACTCCACAGCAATAGTGACAGCAGTGTGTGCACTCCAAGAGATGTGCACATGAGTAGATCTTGCAACCTTGCAGAGTTGTGGGACATGTGTAGGGCACCACCACATAGCCATGGTAAGGTCTGGTGGTTGTCAGTGTAATAGTCTTGTATTGGTAATATATGCACCACTGATGTTATGATCTGTAAAGCAGACATCAGGCATTCACAAATGACAGCTGTTAACATATCATCCCAGGTATGAGTTGTTCTAACACATAGGAGCTGTGAGCATTGGAGCTGACATATCTGACACAGTACTACATATGCAGCAATGGTTTGTACACCTGTGAGGTATGGTGCACAGTACAAGGCAGGGTGCAGAACAGGTCTACAGTAACACTTTGTACATGGGTGCAGTGTTTTCAAGGGGAAGGTCCATCACCTACCAACACAGCCCATGCATCACTCACATGTATACTGGTGCTAGCATGAAGTCACTATAGTTGCATTACCTTCTGTTGAGTACCATATGTAATGCATGCTGACAGAAGGGTAATGGGAGGACTGTTTGTAAAAAAGTTGTGCAACCTCACATGTAGGTGCATGTGTGGGGGTGGGTGTGTTTTGATTGTGTCTGTAAGTGCAATCTGGTGGAGTGGAGTGTGGTTGATGCATGTCAGATGTGTGTGCGCATGTATGTCTGTTTGTGTGGGTGTCTATGTATGCACAGGTGATAGTGGGGTTGGTCACATGGCAGTACTTCTCCTTGGGTTTGTGCTGTAAATGTACATGGAGTGACAAATAAGGCACCAGGGCAACCTGTCTGATATGTGAACACATGACAGCTGATAACATAACAAGGTCTGTAGCATGGAACATGCATTGGGAGGGGAAAGTACACACCAGGTATACACATCATATTGCCAGCAGCAGACAGATAATCGGCTACCCATGTATTCAGCACTACTAATGCAATGGGGAATTACCAGAGCACACCAGTGAGTGTATCCAGATATTACTGTTGTCCACATGATGGGTTGATTGTGCAGCAGATGTGGCATAGACTGAGCAAGACTGTAGTATGAGACTCTGGTGTGTGATATATGTAGTGAATGCAGCAGCCCCAACATAGCCAGATGTCTGGCAGGGCACCACATTGGCAGATGTATCGTGGTGCTTGTGGGAGGGCCACTGGTCATCATGCCCCTTGCAGAGGAGCCACAACTGGTACCACCAGGGGCATGTTTCAGGCCATAATGGAGGCACAGGCACATATGGAAATGTACACCAGACATGGCCTGAGGCTGCAGAGTGCTGCTTTCTCATCTGTAAGTGACAACATCTGTGAACTTGCTGCTGCCCTCCATGAACACACCAAAGTCATGGATAGATGGTGGGGTGAGATGGTGGGCCTCCAAGACAGTGGTGTATCTGTGCTTGAACACATGGTGGGAGTGGTGCAAAGGCTGCGTGGACGTAGGCCAGAAACACCAGCTGCTGGCCATCAACGTGGATGTGCTAGGATGCAAAGCTGCTCCTGTAGTGGCAGTACCAGCCCCAGCACACCACTGGGGATGTTGTCCACACCACACCAAAGCAGGCCTCATGCACATAGCCCTGGCCAGTCCCAAGCAGGACATGGTTCTAGCAGACATCTGTCATCAGGAGAGAGAAGCACCTCAAGGTCTGTAAATGCACTTGCCCATGGAACCCCTGGCATGCACAGTCAGCGTGTCCATGGCCGGAGGCGGTAAACTGCACAGTAAACTGCACACCCTGCCAGGTATGGTCGGCAACTGTCCAATAACACCTGTATAGGGCAGCCACATGGCAGAACTGTGTCCATGCATACCCACACACTATGCAACTACACATAGGGCAACCCCATACAGACACACGCCACATCACCACACCCCAATCAAAGAACTAACCCCCTCACCCACATACATGATGACAAATGTATGGACCACCCTTGGCCTCTGGCAAATCAGCAACACACCGTGTGCATATGATGATATCTGTGCCACATCCCTGTCATCCTTAATATTGATGCAGGGACAAGCTAATATGGTTCTGATGCACACAGTGATTGTAAATGCTGCAATGTACTGCAGTGTAAGATGTTGTCAGTGGTAATGTGTAATGCATACATGTCAGGTAGTGTAGCCATGTAGCTTTGATGCATTTCAGCTGTTAGTAACACTGATTAATTGTTATCTCTATAATGTTATCCATCTGTGTTGTAGGTGTACATCTGTCAGCAGGAGGATGGCCTGCAGTCATATTCCACAATGGTAACACCATGGCCGTGACATATCTGGTGTGCAGTTGCACACATGTCACAGGTTTGTATAACAGTTTATTGCCTGTGCCACATTGACAGGTGACCTGCTGGTACATGTATAATCTGCACCCTTATGACAACCCATCCACATACACAAACATCCTTACTTGGCAACACTGTGACTAGACCCCCTACCTAGGTATGTAGTGCTACTGAACTGTGTGGCTTTCATTGCACACACCACACCTCATTTACGGTGAGGTGTGTACCAGATTACATGTTACATGCAGAGCATCCACAGTCATGTACAATATGGTAATGGGGGATTTAATGTTTGTATATGGAGAATACATAGTGTGCCATACCATCATATACACATTGACAGACACATAACACACATCTTGGAGACCTGGGCTTATTGTTACTAACTAACTAGTCCATGTGTCCAATGTGTTACAAGTAGGCTGCACACAGCATATGCATAACTGGGCTGTATCCTGTTATCAGTTACATGTATGGTTGATGGTGACAGTGGTCACCAGAAAGTGCTATGTGGGACATATACCAGGTGTACCATGGTGTAATGACAGTGTACATAGCACCCACATCCTTCAATGGATATTGTACAAACTGAAACCCATAATGATATTCTGACATACCCATTATCACACATTCCCCACGATGGCAATACAACCCAGCAGTGGTACGACAGGGATATGCATGTAATGCACATGCCATGGGCATAGTAGGGAGTTGCATTGTAATGCCTCACCTATGGACAGTGACAACACTATCTGTACTACTGTGTGGCAATGTGTAGTGCAATAGGAGTATGTGGCCTCAGAATGGTGTACCCTACAGATATGCAGACATGCACACATACACACACTTGGCAAGACATACTGCTGCCAGGCCATTTGTACAACACTGTTATGCTGGCACTGCAAGGCACATGTAGCTGTTAGGGAGAGGAGTGTAAAAGGGTACATGTCATGTCCAATACAGCAGCGACCACATCTGACTATGGCAATGGGTGTGGAGATGGTTGTGAAGGCTGTCATAGAATTCCCAATTACAGGTGTACTAACACACAAACAATGCTATCCTCAGCAATGCACACATACACGTGTCAATACTGTGGTACACTGCTGCAGGTAGTCATAGCTGTGTACCTGGCTATTGTCCATGGAGGGATTGGATGTGTAGGGGATGTGTGTACATTGGTATCATGCCACCTACCATGTGCCAACAGGCAATCTATCAACAGACGCCATGTTAGTGACTGGCAGGGTGAGAGTGACATGCATCAGCCAATCCTCTGGTTGCATTCTGCACATGGCCACTGAGGTGATCCAGTTGATATGTATGCAACATGTATTACAACATATGGTTAGTGTCTGTGATGGAGACCTGTACCCAAGCATGTTCAGTTGACTGTGGTAGCATAGTGTGGGTACCTGTGGCATATAGCCCATACAGGGTGTTGTCTCCTATGTGTGACAGGTATTACACAGCTGGCTATACATGTCAGTGTCAATCAAGCATAAGTTGTCTTTACGTATCCCAGCTGGATACCTGCCATCTGCACATCTGTAGCGGGACTGATAGACACCAGTTTGGTGAGTAGCTATGTAGTAGGATAAATGAGTCGACAGATGGATGTTTGACAACAATATGTATGCCATTACTACATGTTGTAAGCCCTCACTAACATGTGCTGTACAGACGGTAGTCTACAGTGACATTTCACATGTCTGATTGTTATCCAGTAGGGAATACATATTGTGACACAGCCCACACACCAGGAACACGACAATGAGCCCTCACAGTGCAACTATGCCCACAGGTGTGCTTGTTGTCAGTAATAATGTTAGCACTCTACCCTTCCCTGGGACAGCGCTGTTGACAGTAGTAACATCATGTTACACTGTATGCCAGTGTGACAGCATATACCCTGGGTTGCTACCCTTGCATGTCACACATTCCCGTGGCTAACAGTGCTGTGCAAGTCTCATATACTTGTTTGTCCCAGCCATGACACTCAATACCCTTTGCTACTGTAATGACAACACATAGACACATGTACTGTACATAGCAGTACATATACATATTACAGATGTCATTTCCCAGGGTTTGACATAGCCTTGTATGTTACACAGAGATAGCCTCTATGTAGATGATATGCCACAGAGTATGGCTTGAGGATTTCTAGATGGTCAGCATAGGCCATCTGTTTTAGGCCTGTGATTCTTATAGTGAGGTATTTCCACTGCCTTCCCATCTGTCGCAGCTGTCTTGCGAGGTACATACTAAATGGTGCGCAGTACTCTATACTGGGTGTAAAGAGGGATGAGTACAGTGGGACAATTACCCCCTTTTGTCTGGATGTAAAGCCCTCAGTGATGAGGTGTACTACATAGAAGGATTTTTTTACTGTTGTGGCAATGTGGTTAATGAAGGTGAGACCACTGTCCACCTGTGTCCCTATGTCTGTCAGCACACGTTTGGTATTTAGTGTATTGCCACCTATGTGGTAATTCATGGCTACATGGTATTTCCAAAGGGGATAACTATACATTACTTGGCATTAAGCTTGAGCCCATGGCTCTGGCACCAAACATCTGTTTCTGTAAACCCATGTTGTAGAATATCCACATCATTTGGGTATGCAACAATGGCTCCCAGTTTGCAGTCATCTGTGAACTTTGTTAGCCAGTCACATAGTGTTGGCATGTACTTCAGGAAAGTAAATGCCAAACAAGAGCTGTCCCAGGACCGACCCTGAGGTACTCTAATTGTCACTTGTCAGGAGCAGGGATTGGACATGGCTACTTTTACAGTCTGGGTTCCATCAGTAATTCAGTTGGCAACCCATCGAGTGACACAGGTGTTTATGGCCAGCTTAGTAAGTTTAACTATGCCTCTAGAGTGGGGGATGTTGTCAAAGGCTTTGGCCAAGTCCAGATAGGCTGTGTGGACTGCCTTACCCTCTTTCACAGCTCCACAGACTGAATCAAACTAGTCAATCAGGTGCAGGAGACAAGATCGGCCCTTCACGAGCCCAACCTGGGTGAGGACCAGTGTTTACTGGTTGCCAATGTCTTTGTTTATAAGTTGCATGATAATGGATTCCATGCCCTTGCAGATCAGGCTTGTCAGACTGATGGGACAGTAGTTCCCGGGATCCAAGTGGATTCCCCCTTGTGGAGTGTAATAACTGTAGCTGTGCGCCACTCAGTGAGATAGAAGCCTGAGGTGAGGCTATGATTAAACATGGCATTTAGGTGAGATGCAGGTTTATTCTGTAGTTCATGTAGTACACAGCCCGGGATTTCATCTCGTCCCATGGATGCTGTATTCCTAGCAGTGGATATGACGGTATCCACCTGTGCGGCCATGATTACTGGAATTTGGCAAACTTTTGTTACTGAGATGGGTCCTTTAGGGGGTGAGAGGAGGGTGAATGCGGCACTAAATCAGTCTGCCTGGATATTGGCAAACTCCTTGGAATCAGTATATTTAATGCCATTCTTTTGCAGCTCAGAGAAGTTCTGAGCATTGCCGTTTAGATCCTGGACATAACTATTAAATGCCTTGTGGTTGTCTTTGGAATCTATGGCAATTATATTTATGTAACAAGCTGTGGTGGATTTTGAGGGATACTGGCCTCTTACTGAGGCTGGTAAGGGAACAGTTTGCATTTTGGGATTATCCTTTTTTCTGCAACAGTGTCTTCCTTCTGTTGTATATTTTGCTCATGGCAGTGGAGCACAAGATTGGCTTCCTTTTTTGAGGTCAGTGTTTCGGTTCTATTTGGGATTGCACAATTCATGCACGAGTGGATGTGCCCATACAGTGCCTTAGTGTAGGATTCACCAGTTGCATTTTCAGCTCCCATCTCCATGGGTGTCATGAGGTTTGTCACTTCTGACTTGAGTAGCATGGCGTTGGCTTTGGAGAGGGTTTTTATGGAGGTTTCCTTACTGGTGGGTGAGGGTGGATGTGGATGTCAATGGTGATTACCTTAAGGTCAGACCTGACCTATGAGGGGTTGACCACTGGTGTGGAGCATCTTACTCCCATGCTGGTAATGACCACGTCTAGGATATTGGAGACCCTGGTTGGACAATGGTTTGGTGATCCAGGTGGTTGGAATGTATGACTTCCAGGAACCGTTGGTAAAGGGTGGTGGTACACAAGTTGTTTTCCCAGTTAACGGCAGAGTAGCTGGAATCACCCAGTATTATGGTGTTTGGTTGTATCTTAATATTGTCCAGTATGTTTATAACAGTGTAGTGAGAACCTTGGGACATGGAGGGAGATCTGTAGCAAGCTACAATTTGGATTGCAGTCTTACCTAGTGTTAGTTGCATCTGGAGATTCTGAGATGCATTGTGTTGGAAACTAGGCTGGAGGTGTGAATGACCTTGGTGAATATGGACACTCCTCCACCTGTAGTATTGTGGTCATGGTTTGTTTCCCAACATGTGTGATAAGGGTTGTAGGCAGGTATTACTGGTGTGCTCTCTGGAGAATTGAATCAGGTCCCAGTTAGTGCACAGATATCAAAGTTCCCCATTTGTAGGTGTGCCTCAAGAGAGTGCCTTTTTAGGTTTAGACTTCTAGCATTGAGTCGCATACCATCAGTTTTGCTTGCTTGTATCTGTTACAGTGGTGGTTTTGGCCTTTGAACTTTGCCTAGATAAGGCACTATGGGGGTGCCAAGAGCTGTAGCCAGTAACCTGACTCCCAGGGGCAACAGGTGCAGACCATCTCTGGCAGAGCATCATGGTTTATACATCATGTCATCCCAGGCAGACAGATACTGGATCCCCTTTGCATGACATCAGATGCTTAGCCGCTTGTTGAAGTCATTGCTGTGTATATGTGTGAGTGTTTATATGTATATAGATGTAGGGGGTGGGAGGTTGGCATAATGGTTAAGGTGTTTACCTTAAAGACACAAGGTACAGGGTTTGATTCTCACATGTGGTAATTGGCTAGGCTTAAAAATGGCCCACAAGGGCAGTTAGCCTAGTACTAACCTATATATATATATATATATATATATATCTATATATATATATATATATATATATATATATATATATATATATATATATCCCCATATATTCATGTGGATATGTATATGTGCATATCTCTACACAGATATGTGGATATATGTGTACACATATATGTTTACCATATGTCCAGAACATGGAGTAGAGTCCTACCTCAGTACCAATAATCCCAACCCCATAGTGCAAGGGGATGTCATGGATGTATTGCGGGTATATATGTAGACTGTTGGTACTGTCATATGGGTGTCTTAACAGGCATGTTGGGTGTGGGAGATCACATCTGCTGTAGACATGTGCACCATTGCCTACGGACAGACATTCTAGGGGCAGCATAATACAGTCCTACAGCTAGCAAAGTAATGATCCTGTGAACTACAGTAGGGATATGACTACTATATGTGGACAGTCTGGCACTCTGTGGTCAGTCCAGCAGTGTACACATGTCCCCTTCATGTAAGACATGTGGACCATGTCTCCCAATGTGGATGTTACTAGCCATGCACATGGGTATATCACGATGATACTGGGGTACATATGCCCACACAGTGTATGCATGCACACACGCCAGTCTGTCAAGACACACAATATCTGGTGGTGCTGATTTTACATGGTCACATACTACCCAGTAGATAATGACATACGTTGGTACAGCATACCACTGCTTTGTCAGAAATACACAACAGTTATGATGGCCTGGCAGCAGTATGTCTTGCAAATAACTGGACATAATAGAACACTAGGTATTTACAGTAGGCTGCTCGGCATGTCACAAAGCACTGGGCAAACCACAGACACACTGCCACAACACTGGAATACATATTGTATGGGGGAATACACATGTACCTGCGATTATAGCGAGCTCGACACACAGGTCACAGCACAGTATAGCAGACACATGTGAGAAAATGCATACCCACATCCAATGTCAGTGCAGCCACAGCCACATATGATACACAAGCTTAATACTGGAGCAGCATGTAACATCAGACAGAACAGGACAGAGAACAATGATCTCTACCACAGTCTGTACAGAGCCCATGGTTCATAAGCGCAATACACATACAGTCGTCAATCATCCTAACTCAAGGGTCTGCAACCTGTGGCTCTGGAGCCACATGTGTCTCTTCAACCCTGCTGTAGTGGCTCCTTGTACCTCTGAGGATTAATGGACACTCTACCACACAACACACACACACACACACACACACACACACACACACACACACACACACACACACACACACACACACACACACACACACACACACACACATCAAGCAATCCCAACACAGGAACACAATTATGGACATATGTTAGGTATTGTTCGTATACACTTAGTTATATTATATTTAGTATAACTATATAGGAAACCGTATATGCTCTGCTATCTTCATTGTAGGAGTCAGATAGCTGTTGTGCCTCCCGATGAATTTAGTTTGGTGGGTGAGGGGTCAGGAATGGCTCTTTGGATAGTGAAGGCTGCAGACCCCTGTCCTACGTACACAGACCACAGTACTGTACACACAAACACAGAATATCCAAGTAACATGTTCAAAAACAGCCCCTACTACACACAAAATGTCCAGCAGTCTGTTATCTGACTGGCTTGTTATCAGGTATGATGTCAATAAATAATGGTGTACAGACCATATGCACCATATATATGTGGGCTTCATTTGCACAACACATGTGTGCACCTCTGCATTCTAGAGGTCAGTGTATGTAACAGTGTGCTATGCCCCTGTAAGGCAGTGTATGGGGGGTATGCACCATAAGTATCCCAGGGTGTTACAACATGTGAGGACTACCAGTAGTAAGCTGTCTTAAGGTATGCAGATGTACATTACCATACACTTCACCTTGTGAACATTGCTGGCCTACTGCTTACTGCCATCAGTGTGATTGTGATGATTTCAGTTATGCTTTGTTATGTGACAGATACCACCCATACTGTCAACCCATGTCTTTTCTCCTAGGGATTGCATGCAGAGTGTATTTAGAGGCTGCTGGGCTATATATCTGCATTACATACTGTGGGCTGCTTGTTATGCTGTGGCCAAGTCTGTCTTTCCTATTGTACTACTTGAAGGCCTTGGCATGGACACCAACAGAAGTGATATTTTTGGATTACTGTAATAAATGATCTGTTTGAGTGTTGCATTACTCTGTATGTATATCAAAGCATAATCAGCTATATAACATGACATATACAACTGTAATAGTACACAACTGAACCTTTCCTGTGTATACAAACCTGTGTGTTGTGTTACATCCTTTGACTTTTCTGTGGTTATATGTGTCAGGCAACAATTGTCTGTGGTATGGGTGACTCATACACTGTCCATCGGATAAGGTTGCAACTGTAGGGATACTGGCTGTTCAGTATGGTGTGCACCCTCTGATTATGTATCTTCCTACATATACCTCTGTGTGTGTATGTGTAGTTATATATATATATATATATATATATATATATATATATATATATTATATATATATGCGTATATGTATATATATATATATATATATATATATATATATATATATATATATATATATATATATGCGTATATGTATATATATATATATATATATATATATATATATATATATATATAAGTCCAACCAATACAGCACCGAAATATGACAGGAGTGTGCTGTAGAAGATCCGGATAATTAAAACACCAACAAACAGCACAATAAACACGGCCAGGATCAATCAACAGGTCAATGTGCTGTTCAAACTTTTACTTGTTGCAAAATATGTTCAAACCACAAGCAGTTACGCAGCTTTTAACTTTCTAGAGCACAGCTTAGTAGCTCCATAACTCCATATCACTCAGACATGCCATATGCAATATATTTCCTATTGAAGCATATACTCAGGCCAAGTACTAAGTAGTACTAAATAGTCTATGTATTTATTAAAATAACAATAAAACAATAATAATAAAATAATAAAAAGGAAGAACATAGGATAAGCGCTTTCGGGTCACTTGTTGTTGGCGTTATGTAGATATATATATATATATATATATATATATATATATATGTGTGTGCATATATGAGCATCTGCATACATGTGTCTGTGTATATGTATAAGACTGTTTATTGCTTACACATTGCACATTCACTATGGTAGCCAGACTGTACTGCATGATATGTTATCAATACCAGCCTGACATAATACAGGTGGGATGGCTTGATGTTAACATCTTGTGGCCATGTATTGTCAGGTCCTGGTTATGGCATTTGCAACAGTTGGTATTATATTGCAGGGGGGGATATCAGTACGTGTAAGACATATGTTACTTGAGCCCCCTCACCCCCATTAACGGTGACTATGTTCATATATGTCTTTGTTATGTTCTCTATTATATCTTTGTCACCTCACAGGAAGACATTGGCCTGTTCGATTCTCAGCTAAAGCGTCTTCTGTGTGGAGACATGGGTGAATGGGCATACCTTCGTTGAAGGTTGTGCGTCACGGCTGGCAACTTGATACATAAAAATCTACTGCCAATCATTAGCAGACTGGAGTTCTACTGTGGCAACCCCTAACCAGGAAAAGCCAAAAGATACAACAATATATATATGTAGATATAGATGTATGCATGGAGAGATAGATATATATATATATTTAGTTTTTTATATATTATATATATATATATTTACACACACACACACACACACACACACACACACACACACACACACACACACACACACACACACACACACACACACACACACTCACACACACACATCTGGATGTTAAAGTGTATTTTCTGAAATGTTGAATGATTGTGCTGGATGATATACATAAATCTGATGGTTTCAGAAACATATCTGTCATGGCTTAATGGTAATTCACTTTGTCTGTGGTTTGCAGGGTCCTGGGCTCGAGCCTTGCAGAGGCTGGTTATTTTGTTGCTGGGCAGAACACCGGCCGTTTAATACAGAGTGATTAAGGCACTTTAAAGCAGTTGTAAGTGGGTTTGCACGGGTTTGCGTGGGTTTGTGAGGAGCTAAGCACTGCTAATTTCCAGTTACAGTGTCTTACACTCATTTAGCTTCTATATTGCTTAACATGTGCAGACAGTGCTTACCGCCGTGCAAACCCACTTACAACTGCTCAAAAGTGCCTTAATCCCTCAGTATACAATTGGCCGTGTTCTGCCCAGCAACAAAATAAACAGCTCCTTTAAGGCTCGAACTCAGGACCCTGCACACCATAGACAAAGGGATTTACCAACAAGCCATGCCAGATACAAATACATCTGATGTTTTCAGAAACATATCATCCAGTCAAGTCATGCAACAGTACAGAGAATGTATACCAACATCTAGATTTATGTGTGTAAATATATTAATATCTAAACAGATACAACTTATCTATATATGTAGATTTCTACATATATATATATATATATATATATATATATATATATATATATATATATATATATATATATATATATAAATCTATATACATATATATCAATATATATGAACATATATACATGCAAATGCTTACATCGACACATATATGTGTGTACACCTATATGTCTACACATACACAGCAAGTTACATATGTGTATGCAAATATATATCTATGTAGGTATATACGGACAAAGTTATATATATATGTTTGCAGATATATATATCAATATAGGGATATATATGGCCATACATCTGTAGAAAGCAATGGCAGATTAACAAACACACATATGACCACATGCACCGTTAATGAGGTTGAGAGGCCCCACGCACTATATGTCTTGTACGTATAGGCAACCCCCCCCCCCACAGCCAAACATGTCTGCCTTGTAATACACTACCAAGTGTTGCAGATCCCATAACCAGGACCTGACATGACATGGGCACAAGATGTTAACAGTACTACATCCCACCTGTATGATGCCAGGCTGGTATTGGTGACATATCATGCAGTACAGTCTGCCTCCCATAGGAAATGTAATATGTGAAAGTCATCAACATCCCCGGGATAGAGATACACAGACACAGATATGCAGATACAGATATATATATATATATATATATATATATATATATATATATATATATATATATATATATATATATATATACATGTGACTACACATACACATGCAGATATATGTTCAGTAAGATACATATGTAGAAGGTGCACTCAATATGGAACAGCCACTATGCCTACAGTTAACACCTGAACAACTGGATTACTGTAAGGGCCACCCATACAAATGGCAATCGCTGCCTGCAACATATACCCACAGAGAGAGCATAGGAAAAACACCACACAAAGGTTTGCAGAAATGGAAAACCTGTAATTGTGTACTATTACAGTTCTATATGTCATGTCTTATAGCTGTTCAGACACTGTCAACCATATAAACAGAGTAATGCAACTGTTAAACAGTTACACTAATACAGTAGTCTGGAAAGGTTCACAACTGTTGCTGTCCAGACCAAGCCCTTAAAATTGTACAATAGTGAAGACAGACTGGGCCACAGGATACCAAACAATCAACGGTATGTAATGCAGGTGTATAGTTCAGCAGCCTCTATCTACACTCTGTACAAACTCAGTAGGTAGTAAAGACATCATGTGACCAAATGGGTTGTAACTGTTATATAACAAGGCATAACTGACACCATCACGAGCACACTGACAAACAGAACAGTCTGTATGGCAGGAGGCAGTATGCTTGCATTAACCCAATTCATGTAAGTAATGTAAATATAGGTGAAGTATATGGTACTGTACATCCAGATACCTTAAGGTAGCTCACCCTTGATACCCCCACATTTTGTAACAGCCTAGGTCATTTATGGTGCTCCCCCCCTAGACTCAGTAATACAGGGCCATATACCACTGTTACATACACTGGCCACTGGAGTGCATAAGGGCACACATGTATTGTGTAGGTGATGCCCACACATATATGGCCCCAGCCCCACCATATGTGTTGGGGATACAACAGCAGTGGACTGATGCCAGCAATGGCAGTGTGATATACTAACAGCCCACTACAGAACAACCCCCAAATGCATGGCATATATGCAAAGCTTGGTATGTAGGTGGAGGACAGCGGCTGGAACGCAGGCACACATGTGGAAAACTGTTGCCATACACTAAGCAAGTTGCTGGTGCTACAGGATAGTCTGCAACATACCCTTAGTCAGGGAATTGAGGTTAGAAACAGAAATTGATGTAGCCATGTACTGATAGCACTCAACACACACACTGCCAGTGTAATATCTGGCACAGGACCTGTATGGTAGACAGACAAAACATGATAGGCATACCTCTGGCCAGCAAGAGGATAGGCCCACAGTTGTGAGCTATGCAGACAGACTGCATTCCAAGGTAAACTAGTATGTACACACACACCCTGCAACACCAGTACTATACAAAGCATAACACAACTCTACTCACAGTCTGTCTGTAGTTCCTGATCCTCCTACAAATATGTGGCTGCCCTCAGTGTGTTGGTTCTCCTGTAAGAGGTATTGCTACCTGCTGTCTGTAACACTGATGACCAAACACAGGAATGATGTCCATCACACAGAAAATGTAAAGGGACCATGCCCACATGATGTAGAGATTTATAGTGGGTGGTTGCCATGACAGTGGTAATTGGAAGTACTACACGTGTAATCATTCATATATATATATATATATATATATATATATATATATATATATATATATATTTATATGGCTATCTGGATAAGTATATGTACATGTATTTCCACCATATGTCCTGGACATGGAGTGTAGCCCTACCCCAGCCCCTATAGTCCCAAAGTCATAGTGCAAGGGAATGTCAGGTATGTATAGCAGGTATATTAGTGGACTATTGCTACTGTGATTGGGATTGTCTTCACAGACATAGTGTGTGTGGAAGGTCACATCTGCTTATAACATGTGTGCCATTAGCTACTGACAGACATGCTAAGGGCATCATTGTAAAGTACCGCTGCTAGCACTTAATGCCCCTGTGGACAGCAGCAGCGATATTGGCCAATATATGTGGAAATTCTGACACACTCTGTACAGTCCAGAGGTATACACATAAGCCCTTAGTGCAAAACATGTGTACCATGCCTGACAATATGGATGTAGACAGCCATGTAGATGGGTATAACACATAACGACTGGTATACATTTGCCACCATAGGTTAGGCAGTCACACACCCCTGTCCAGCCTGACACATAATGACCACTGGTAGAGGGTTGCCATGGCCACATACTACCCACTAGATATTGACATACATCTATACAGCATCCCACTGCTCTGTCTGACATACATGACTTTTAAGGGAGGCCCGGCAGCAGTACATCTGGCAAGTATCTGCACATGACATCTCACTGAGTAAGTACACTAAGCTGCTAGGCATATAACAATGCACTGTGCAGGCTACAGGCAGACTGGCTCAACAATGGCCTACATCTCCTATGGAGGGAATGCACATGTACCTGCATATAGAGCAGACTCAACAGGCATGTCACAGCACAGGGTAAGGTACACCAGTGTGAAAGTGCATGACCACAACCAATGAGAACACAGCCACATATTGTAAGTTAGCATAATATTAAAGTATATGGACTATCTGTTCTACACCATCTTCATATGTGCCACTCACAGACTGACCCTACATATACTGGGCTGCTACACAGTTTGATTTGATGGTTGTCTGTCATATGGGACATGTGTGTGCATGGCCCTACAAACATGTACGCCAATACGGTACCATACAGTGGAGCAGCATGTAACATCAGATAGGAGGGGAACTAGAACAATGACATCTACCACAGTCTGTACACAGGCTAAAGTACATATTAACAATACACACACTGTCGACATTCACCATAAGTACACATACCTCAGTACTGTATAAACATCCACAGAATGTCCAGGTTATGACATGAAATATAACCCCTACTGTACATAACATGTGTAGCAGTTTGATATATCACTGGCTTGTTATCAGATATGATGACACTAATTATGGTGTACAGCACATATGCACCATTTCATGCACGACATATGTACAAAGGTTGACAGAGGTGTGGCTGGAAGCACATACACAGGGCCAATATTGACATGTTGTTGTGATAACCTCATACAATTACTGTTACAACTGGGTTTGTTGCAACATATGTCCTATGAGGGATATGAAGTCAGTAACTGTCTCAGCTTTCACCATCTACAGACGGCAATCAGCACACTACCTTCTGTAGTCCACAGATAGATGCTCTGTGGGTAACACATGAAACCAAAGGTACAACACTGTCTAGTCTGCAGATGACCCTGCAGATGGGAATTCCTCATAAACATGTAACTGGCATGGCAGGCAATGAGACATGTATGACAGCCATATCCACACACACATTGTTAAACCAACATTACTCCAAATGCAGTATAGCAGCACTTACAGTCTGTAGTCAGGTCAGTTACATCCCCCTCCTGTTTGATGCCCTGTTTCCACAGAGTATTTGTTAGAGGTAAATCCCCAACCCATCTGAGATGCTGTTTACTAAACAACAGATCTAGTTCCTGCTCACAGTGAATGAAAAGGGCCAACACCACCATGATGTTCCTAGATATTGGAGTGTGTTTCCATGCAATTGGCTATGGGACTGTTGCCACAGCTGTTCCACATGCAATCAGCTAGGGGAGGGTGGCAATTCATGCAGAGGCCATCAGCTGATTATGAGCATCACTTAAAATACACATGCTGCTGCCTAAGCAAAGCAGGTGTAGGTCTATACATCCACCAGAAAGGGAATGTGAGAGGCAGACAGAGGCAAAGACATGTCAGGGAGGGGTGGGAGAGTAAAAGTGAAGCATGTTTGTGTCAGACACCTACCAGCACAGTGTATCAAACTACTGACAACTGTGTAGTGCTATCACAGTTTGATGCAGTTATTTAGGATGTGCCACATAGGTTACCTGCTGTGGAGCACTCAGAACATATATGTGATGGTGAGTGACATCTGCAACAGGGATATGGTAGCTATATGGCAGGTGACATGCACATGCCTGTCTGCATAAACAGGTGTCAGCGTCAACACAGGCACACTCTCACAGGGATGCATTGACACACTTGGCAAGGCCAGGATGACAACTCATCAGTAGTGGGATTGTCACAACACATCATTGTGCAGGTATCACATGCATCACATGGGTCATACAGAGGTTGTATGAGCAAAGGGTATGAGGAGGTATCTGACATCAGACAGCATGCTTCAGTATGCCCATGGGGGTTGTAGTGAGTGTGGATGTGAACATACACACCATACAACACACATACTAACACACAGAGTGCCAGTACTGACATGCATGGGTGCATGTCTGTATGGGTGTGTGGCGGTCGACTGTGCCAGCAGACTATGCAAGGGTAGGCAATAGGTATACCTTGGCAGCAGGCCACATGACAATGGTCTGCATTGTGGTTCAGGGCTGTAGTTTCTGCATTTGCCCACACAGGTGGCTATTGTATCCCCCATCTAGTCACCTGGGTGACTATTGTGTGTGACCAATGCTGTGCATCGCTTGCCATGTGTGTGTTCCTTAGTCCATGACATGGGGATGTGCACACCTCCACATGCATGTACAGTGACTTGCGGAACTGAACCTGGGGTGCCTGGCCCATGTTGTGAACACAGATTATCATCAGATGTGCCAGTCTTGCCCTCCTGTGCCCGGAACTGGTAATGAGCAGCAGGTTTACCCTGCACCTACATTGATAGCATGCTAACAGCATTCTCTGATGTCAGTGTCATCTGTCCATACAGGGCATGTTGTCAGGCATGATATGTCTGTTCTGAGTTACATGTGATGTCACCACAGGTGGTGCAGGTGTCCATTAGGGAACATGGGGGAGGTGCACTGTCTGCATGTATGTGCATATTGGACCAATGGACAGGGTGACATGCCCTATGTTGCCCACTGCTATCACTCCATAGTTACTATCACTGGCCAATATGCAGTGTACTACCCACATATTGGCTGCTGTCTGGGCATGTGTGTGTGTATGACACATATGTTGAGATTCTGCTCTGGGTAATACTGGGGTTGCTAACTGTGATTGCCTGGCCTTGATGTCACATGTATGGGTATGGCTTTGCACCCCAGCCTCTCAGCTATTTCACATCTGCTATCCCTGTATGGTGGCTATTGTGATATATAGTAGGGCCACCATATAATAAATATGCAAAACTTGCTCCACATTGGACACAGGTGTCACACACTCACAACCACCTCTACACAGGTGCACACACACCCACACCTGTCATGTCTGGTGGTAGAACCTCTACCTAATTAGTTTATTACACGACAGCACTATGCAGTTATACCATGCACCATGGACCTTACTGGCGTACTTTGTCCCCAAAGATGTATTTCACAACGAATGACATCAGCAGGATTGCCAAAGTAGGGCATTTGAAATGTACTGCGAGTGACTAGCCTAAAATGCATTGCTCCCTACACAGACAGTGACACGCACACAAAACATCCACAACTGACATGTGTGGGTATAAGAACCCCTAGCAGAGTTTTTTATCACACTGCAGCATGGTGCTGTTATAGGACGCACCTCAGGGATTACTAGAGTGCTCCTTCCCCAAAGGTGTATTTCACAATGACTGACATCAGCAGGATTGCCAAAGTAGGCCATTTGAAATATATTGTGTGTGACTAGCCTAAAATTAATTGCTTCCTACACAGACAGTGACACACACACAAAACATCCACAGCCAACATGTGTGGGTATAGAACCCCTAACAGGGGGTCTATATCACCCTACAGCATGGAGCTGTTATAGGACGCACCACAGGGATAACTAGAGAACTCCTTCCCCAAACGTGTTTTTCACAATGAATGACATAGGTTCATAGGTTTGTACTAGGCTAATGACCCTGGAGCCTTTACAAGCCTAGACCATAGGATTGCCCTGGCATCGTGCCACCCAACCTTAGTTTCTAGTGCCTCTGTTGAGTAGAGCCACTGGAGTGATCCCTGGGGTGAATTTTGTATTTCCCATCCACTCATCAAGGGCCAGTGATGTGCTCTGCTTGACATGTATGGCAAGTCTATTTCATAGCATTGGCAGTCGCTGGGTTATGAACCTGTCCCTCTAGCATGTTCTGTTGATTGTGGTAGTGAGATTGAGGTCTCCAGAACGTGTGTTGCTGAGGGATTGTGATTTCTTTAGATGTAGCATTTCTAACAGAGCTGGGTCAGACATGGCTTTGTAAGTCAAGCAGAGATTGCCTCTGAGTAGACGATATGAGACAGAGAATAGTTGGAGTTTTTTGAGTCTGTCCATAGGTTCATGGACATCAGCAGGATTGCCAAAGTAGGCCATTTAAAATGTACTGAGTGTGACTAGCCTATAATGCATTGCTCTGTACACAGACATCGAAACACACACAAAACATCCATAGCTGCCATGGGTGGGGATGGAATCCTACCACAGTTCTAAACCACACTCCAGCAGTACGCAGTTACAGGATACTCTACAGAGACTACTGAGCTATAACCTTCCCAGAGGTGTATTTCTAGGTGGGTGACATCAGCAGCCTTGCCAAAGTTGAGTATATGAATTGTAAGGAGTGTGAGTACCCTAAAAACACTGCTCTCTACATAGACAGACACACACACACACAAACTTGCCATGTCTGGGATTAGAACACCTACCTAACTACTTTCTCACACTACAGCAGTACACAGTTATAGGACGCACTACAGAGATCACTGGGCCACAGCCTTCCCAGAGGTGTATTTCTAGGTGGGTGACAGCAGCCTTGCCAAAGTTGAGTATATGTATTGTAAGGAGTGTGAGTACCCTACAAAGCATTTCTCTCTACATAGACAAACATGCACACACAATTGCCAAGTCTGGGGTTAGAACTCCTAACTAACTACTTTATCACACTACAGCAGTGCGCAGTTACAGGATGCGCTAGGGAGATTACTGGGCTACAATCTTCCCAGAGGAGTATTTCTAGGTGGGTGACATCAGCAGCCTTGCCAAAGTTGAGTATATGAAGTGTAAGGAGTGTGAGTACCCTAAAAATCATTGCTCTCTGCACAGTCAGACACGCACACAAACACACACAATTGCCAAGTCTGGGGTTAGAACTCCTACCTAACTACTTTGTCACACTACAGCAGTATGCAGTTACATGACACGCTACAGAGATTACTGAGCTACACACTTCCCAGAGGTGTATTTCTAGGTGGGTGACATCAGCAGCATTGCCAAAGTTGAGTATATGAATTGCATGGTGTGTGAGTAGCCTAAAAAGCATTGCTCTCTACACAGTCAGACACACACACAAACACACACAATTGCCAAGTCTGGGGTTAGAACTCCTACCTAATTAGTTTATCACATTATAGCAATGCGCAGTTATGGGACACGCCACAGAGATTACTAGGCTACATCTCTCCCAAAGGTGTATTTCACATTGAATGACCTCAGCAGGCTTGTCATAATAGGGCTACAGGGAGGGCAGTGTGTGCTTGGGCCATAACCCTTTCATCTAGGGGTTGACACATCACATGTGGGCACACACGGGGTCATATGCCACAGGTATGTGTATACAGCTTCTAGATGCCTACTTCCTTATACTGTCATGTTGCACAGCTGGCACGAGCACCACATAGTCTGTAATGCTGGTGGCTAGTATCTGCAGTGAGTGACATCTGTACTTCATGTGTTTGGGGCCCTTTGGCTGTGTGCTGGGTTGGACAGGCCTGGATGGCTCCTTGTCATGGTCACCCTCTTCCACACATATCTATGTCCATCTACCTTTGGCTTATTATAGTTTGTTGACCTTACATATATTCTTATCCACTGTGTGTGCAAGGCGTGAGTGGTGCATACTGACAAGTGTCTGCAATAACAACTGCAACTGCCAGATATGTCTGGTCCACTGGTGTTTGCAGACATGGCCTTCACGTCTTTAAGTGTGTGAGCATGCCCAGTATGACCTTTCAGTATGTTGTTGACTGACATTCCCTTCATTTCTCATTGTGTGAGCATGCCCAGTATGGCTGTCTTTATTGCATGTGTGGATCAAGTCCAGGTAGTTTGTACTGCGGTGCTGACCTTTGTGTTGTAGTCCAACAGGTAGCATGCTGTGTCTGCAAGGTATCCATCAATCATTTGGCATTGACTGTTGCTACATTTCTGCATAGCAGGGGGGGGGACATCTGACTGTTTCTACATTTTTTACACAGGTTTGGGTGGGGGAACACCTGACTTTTACTATATTTCTATGTAGGATGGGTGGGACACACCTGACTATTTCTACATTTCTGCACAGGATTGCGGGGGGTATGCCTGACTGTTACTATATTTCTATGTAGGATAGGGGGCACACCTTACTATTTCTACATAGGATGGGGGGCTCACCTGATTCTTAATGTATGTCTATGTAGGATGGGGGGCACACCTGACACTTGCACACATTTGCTAGGACTGTACTGGTATGTCAGGTACTCCATTTCAGTCTGTAGTCTTACCTATCATGCTGGCTAGAGGCATACCAGTGTACTACAGATCTTGGCTTTTAATTACCTACATATTAGTTTCTGACTTGATAGCCTTCACAACTGACATCCTGCTGCCTGGCCTGCTGTAGTCTGTATGTGTAGGCCTGGGGGAGGTTACCCATAAGCCTCATTCAGAGGCTATAGTACAGCATTTGTTTGTGTTTGTCTACACCTGTCCTGCTGGCTGTGACTGTTGTTAGGTATGTGACCACCCCCCCCCCGACTGGCACGTGTGAGTCACTTACCTTGTGGGTGTCTCAGTACTAAGGGTGGTGCTGCAGGGCTGCCTATGTTGGATGCACATAGTATACTCCCTACACATGGGTAGGCACAGGTAGTGTAATGTTTGGCATTCCTTTTACTGTATGTGAGAGTCAGAGAGAGGTGTTATTCCTGGGCATCGCACATGACCTGTCAGTTGATGGAGGGGAAGCCCTTGTGGTTGATATAGACCCTTCCCTGCTCACTGGGTGATGCTTTGATGCATATGTGCATGCAGTCTATTGCACCCACTACCTCAGGGTATTCTGCTATTTGGTGGAAGAGATGCATATTGCTGGCTAACACCTCACGGGTGTTGGGGAAGTATACGTGTTCACCAACATGTGCTGACATGGCGTCCAGGAACTGGTGGAGTACCCTGGATGTTGATGCCTGTGAAATCCCCATCATAACCCCAGTTGGCCTTTGGAAGTTACCTGTAGCTAGTATTCTTAGGCCTACACATACCTTGGTATCCACTGGCATGGGTTCTCCTCTGTTAGTTCTGTGTGCGAGCCGTGGCCGGCACAGCTCAACAGTTTGCTGTAGGAGATCCCTGCTCACCCTATAGCACTCTACTATCACCAGCTTATGTAGCCCTTGGTAGGTTACCCTGGGTCTGTACACTCTTCTCTTTCTCCTCACTGTGGGTTGCTCGGCAGCATTCACATCATCACCACCCTCAGCCTCTTCAAGTTCTGTGATAGCTACTGCAGCCCCTAACATTTTGTTGTTGTGTGTGTTAAAAGTTCCCTGCTTGTTTACACCAGTGATGTAGAGTGTGGGGAAAAAACAGAGGGGTAGGTGTTTGGATAGTTTATAGTAGTGTTCTGGGCTGGGATTGTCTGCTGCCTATGTAATTGGCTGGTTCTGATACATTTCACCTGACAGCTAAGCTAGTCCTCCTTGATTACCTTCCTACTGCTGTTTTCCCCTTCCCATTGCCCTTCTGTTTAAACCCGTGTGCGTGCTGCGCAAACAGAGTGTAAGGAGTTTAACCTCTTTTGTTCTTCCTATAAAATCCAGTGCATGGCGCGCATACCCGCTTACACTTTGTAGAGACTGCTAGGCAGGTTTAGACATACTCCCTAGCTTAGCTGTGCTAAGCTAGGAGCAAACCAAAGCCACTGGGCTCCAATCAGCTTACTGTAGTCCTGACACCCCCCCGTCCCCCATGATGTCACACACCTCCTAGGCTTGCACATAGCTATTCATACTCTTACACTGTTGAGACCTGACTCAGATGCTGGGGAAAACTGGGATTCACTAATCTTCCCCTCATTTGTATAGGATTGCCTGCTAATGCATAGTTACATGTGTCAGACTGAGCCTCCCCCTTTAGCAACCACTACTCACTGGCCAGGTTGTCTTCTGCCTGCTATTGACTTGCATAGCATAATGCTGATTTTAGTTAGAATGCTTATTTTAGGTTTATTTTATTATGCTTAAACAGCCGAGATTGGCTAAAAAAAAAAATAAACGTTGATTTTTTTATTTTTTGTACTGTTTGCAGTGCCAATGGCCTTATACTTGGCCTGCTTCCTCAATGATATGCAGCCTTTATTTGGAGCTGTCCTAGCTCCGTTTTGCATTTTACAGAAATGCACTTGGTTACTTACTGAGTACATTTCTGCAGATGGCATGCTTCCTCAATGATATGCAGCCTTTATTTGGAGCTGTCATAGCTCCGTTTTAGATTTTGCAGAAATGCACTCGGCTACTAACTGAGTACATTTCTGAAGATAGCACTAGTCTTGCACAGACTGTTGCTAACTTCCTGGATTGGAAAATCACCTCATTTGCATGGATTTCACATGCAAATGGGGTGATTTGCATACCAGGGTTTAGTCCGTGCAGCATTAGTGCAGGAGCACTTGTGCACGCTGCTGCAGGCTGCTCCTGGATCGCACAGCAAACATATTGCCTGCTTGAGCTCCTGGACCAATCTTGCACTCCATGCAAGCTTTTGAGAATCCAGAGGCTTGTGTTCTTCATGCAAAGTGGTGATAGAGGAAAGCACAATGCTATACAAAAGCTGCAAAATCCTGTAATATATAGCTCTTATACACATGAAAAAGAATGCTACATATTTTATTGCCCTGAGGATGTTTATTTTAAAAGAAAGTGATAGGAAAATACAACTGTCAAGTGAATGATGAGTAAGTAAACCCAGTATCAAACACCCTGTCCTTCACAGTAGTAGCTGCCTGATCTCATTAAATAATCTAGCAGTCAAGAGTGTTCATTATAAAGATAGAAATTCCTACACAGCCACAGCTAAAAGTGTGACTTTCATGTCAACCCTGTCTGAGATATGGTTTTCTGTACCTTCTCTCATGTTTATTGTTATGGAAGCTTATGTGTCAAAAAGGGAACTTTCCAATTAGGCACACCACATTTCAATGGATGTCTCCTTCAGTTTATACTTCCCAAGGTGTTGGGGTACTACTTGTGGCAGTACTTCTAGAATTAAGAATGGGAGTAGTGGCAGCCACTAAGTATTGTGGTCTTCCTCATTTCAATGAATGGGAATGGTGGTAGACACAAAATCTAGTCGTGTTCCTCATTTCAATGAATGGGAATGGTGGCAGCCACGAAATCTATTGGTATTCCTCATTTCAATATTACACATAAGAAAGGAGTCAAGCCTTGATTTAGAATTGCTGACATCAGTTTTTCATAAATTTAGGGTAGTGTCTTGTCTCAAGGATAAATTGTTTCAGCTTTAGCTTCATGTAACCTTGAGGGGATTAAACAATACCCCCTTTGTATTTCATGTCACTATTTCATAATTAATGGATGACCACAGGCTGCAGCACTAAAATACAGACAAGTACATGTGTGTGTGCTTGTGCGTGCATGTGTGTGTGTGTGTGTGTGTGTGTGTGTGTGTGTGTGTGTGTGTGTGTGTGTGTGTGTGTGTGTGTGTGTGTGTTTGAGTGTGTGTGTGTGTTACATATTTCAAATGCTTTTATCTATAAAGTGATCAGCAACAGTATTAATAATCAGTTTACCACTCATTAAAGCATGCAAACATCTTTCCTCCATCCTGATACATGCCTTTATCTCTAAGCTGTAGTGGAATATTACTTTGCCATTGGTATGATCCTGCTGAAAAGCCATTGTAGTAGTGGCTATATTTAATTCATTGGATGTCTTCATTGTTCTGAAGAATTAATAAATATCTCAGCAGAAGTAAAGGCTACTGCACAAATTGAATTTTGTTCCACCTACAGCAAACATGAGGTATTTTTCAGCTGGGTCTTTAGAATAGATGGCAGTATTCAAATTGGCCACAGTTTATTATAAATATATGTGACATGAATATTGTTCAGAACAGGCACAGGGTCAGCTGTGTGTGTGTGTGTGTGTGTGTGTGTGTGTGTGTGTGTGTGTGTGTGTGTGTGTGTGTGTGTGTGTGTGTGCATTATTGATGCTTACTGCATTTGTACAGGCCAAAAGGAGGTAGAACAACCAGAAAAATTATAGTCAAGCATCAGTAGTACTCCTAGGTACGCAAAGTCCTGTCTTGGTCATATATCTGCTATGAAGCATTGCAAATAATGTGCAGATAGGGACTAAAGAAGATCATTGTACCTCATAATGTTATGGCATTCACACGGTCCCCACCAATATACCATTTTATTTTGATGAATCAGGCATATAATAGAGTTTCATACTGCAGAATGATCAGTAGAATGCCAGAACAACTCATTGTATTACTTAAAGCAGTAGTGTTTAACAAGATGGAAGTGCATTACACTGTAGTGCACTGTACACTACTCCATGGGATGAAAGTTTTATGATTAGGAAGCTTACATCCTGCTAGGTGTTGAATAATGCAGTAAGGTGCAATAAACTTCTGAGTCACTTTGTGAAATAATATTTATGAATCTTACCTTCTGTGTTGGGATGAAAGTTGTCAAAGAAGGGTAACAAAAATGTGAAGGGCATGTATAATAAGACATACAGAGACACTTGCCAATGTAGCATAGTAGATACTCTAAGTTAAGGTTGGAGACATAATGGTATAAATAGTTCAAGAGAACGGACAGTCTGGTAGCATCATGTTTCAAAAAATGAGGATTGTAGAAAGAAAAGGTACAACTATAGCTTAATGCGAGTTGCCTCTGAAGTAAACAGAGGACATACGTCTTAAAGAAAGTGGTTATTGTGAAGGACTGAGTTACATCCTTTACAGTTCAGAAATATCCCTGAATCCTAACGCAGCTTATAAAGACACTGGCTGTTGGTTAAGAATCATTTCGGCTTATCTATTATGTTGGACACTGAGTAAGCTAAGTTGCCCAGGTAACTTTTACACACTGATAAAATTAGAACAGCATGCAATTCACACGTGTCTGTGCGTGCATGTGCACGCACACACTCACAATCTTCCACTCACTATACACTCGCACATCTAAAGATATTAAACAGCCTTGTTAAATAACAGCTATACCTTATACAGCTTTAAAACAAATTCATCTATCATTGGTTGTTGGAAACAGAAATGACTGAACACTGAATGGCTCTGTGTCAACAGTTCATCTGATGAAGTCCAGTTGGTAGACAAAAGTGCTTATATAAGTTAAAGCTGAGTTATTCTGGTGACTAAGCCTGTTTGAATTTGTTTCTTCAGTACCTTCATAGAAGTGGAAGTTACATCTTAAGTTTTGGACTGTTTGTTACTGTTGCTTAATATTGTAAAGTTTAAGTGATTTTATTTTTAATTTCTCACAAATGACAAGGAAGTGAAGTCAGTCCCCAAGATTCAGCAAGCTCTGCACGGTGTGCAGGAATAGTGCAAGAGCTGCTGCACACAAAATGGCCGATGAGTGATCCAGGAATGAGCTCCCGGGACGTGCATGAGCACTCCTACACTATTCCTGCATCGACACAGCCCTTGTATGCTAATTACCCCATATGAAGGTGAAAACCATGCAAATGAGGTGAATTAGCGATCCAGGAAGCAGGGAGGCGTCTGCGCAGGACTAGTGTAACCTGCAGAATAGTATACGGCTACTAAACAAATACATTTCTGCAAATTATAAAATTGAAGCATAGATGGCCATTGGCATGGTAAATAGTTGCAAAAATACAAAAAATAACTTTTATTGTTTTTTGGCCATTTAAGAGGAGGGCAGCGGTGCGCAAACGGGATCAGCTCGAAAATAAAAAAAAGTTGGAAATAAGCTTTTAAAGCAAAATCAGCATTCTGCTACAATAGTCAGTGGCATGCAGAAGACAACAATACCATGGAATAGTGGTTGCTAACGGGGGAGGCTGAGTGTCAGTCTTGTAACCATGCATTAGCAGTCAGTTTTGTGCAAATGAGGGGACTGATACTGAATCATAGATTTCCCCTCAGTGTTAGCTAGCACCCAACCGTGTAAGTGCAGAAAAACCATGGTACAAGCCTAAGAGGTAGATGACCTCATAAGAGGGTATCATGCATGCTGTAAGCTTATTGGAGCTCTGTGGCCCATGTTTGCCCTTAGCTAAGCACAGCTAAGGAAGGGTGTGTGTCTGAGGCTGCCTAGCAGTATTTACATTGCCTAAGTGGGTGTGTGCACCATGCACCGGGTTTTAAACAACAACCCCCCCTCCCAGGAAATAGCAGCTCTGTTCACATCTGAGCACTGGGTATGTGTGGCATGCCTCAGGGCTTCAAGGGGAAGGCAATGGGAAGGTAAAACAGCAGTAGGAAGGCAATCAAGGAGAACTAGCATAGCTGGTAGGTAAAATGTATCAGAATCAGCCAATTACACAGGCAGTAGCCCAGCACACCACTATAAACTATGCAAACACCTTTCACTCTGGTTTTTCCCACAAACTGTACACCACCGGTGTACACAGATGGGGAAATTTTACCTGACAAAACTAACAAAATTATAGGGGCTGCTGTCGCTCTCACACATCAATATGTGGAAGAGGCTGAGGGTGGTAAGGATGAGAATGCTGACAACCACCTCACAGTGAGGAGAAGGAGAAGAGTGTACAGACCCAGGGTAACCTACCAGGGGCCACATGAGCTGGAGATAGTGGAGCACTGTAGGGTGGACAGGGACATCCTACAGCAAATTGTTGAGCTGTGACAGCCACGCCTCACCCACAGAACCAACAGAGGGGAACCCATCCCAGTGGATACCAAGGTATGTGTATACTAGCCACAGGTATCTTCCAAAGGCCAACTGGGGATATCATGGGGATCTCACAAGCATCAGCATACAGGGTACTCCACCAGTTCCTGGATGCCATGTCAGTACATGCCGGTGAGCACATAAATTGCCTCAACACCCATAAGGCATTGACCAGCAATATGCATCTCTTCCACCAAATAGCAGAATACCCTGAGGTAGTGGGTGCTATAGACTGCATGCACATACACATCAAAGCACAACCTGGTGAATGGGGTAGGGACTACATACACCACAAGGGCTTCCCCTCCATCAACTGCCAGGTCGTGTGTGATGCCCAGGGCATTATAATGAATGTGTGTGCCGGCAGCCCTGGAAGCTATCACGACTCACACATCTGGCATATGACACAGCTGTACCAGAGATTTTGCAGTGGGGACATCCCATATGGCCACCTAATGGGGGATGCTGGTTATATACACTGGAACTGTGGCTGATGACACCCATAAGAAATGAACATGCACCCAAACAAGAACTCTCTAATGAGGCACACACACAAACCAGAATCATAATAGAGTGTGTGTTTGGGATACTCAAGTCAAGGTTCCGGTGCCTAGACATATCTGGTGGAGCCTTGCAGTACTTTCCAGCTACATGTACACAAATTTTCATTGTATGTGCCATGCTACACAATAACATCCTGCAGAAACAGCTGCAGCAGGAACAGCACGGGGCAGGACCACACAGCCCTCCACCATTGCCAATGCCAGCACAGGCACAGAGTGACTTGGAGAAGGAACAATCTGAGCCTGCCCATGTAGGCAGAAGGAGGCATGCCCAGTATGCCCAGGCTTTGGCAAAGAGGCAACGTATAGCACATACACTGACATGGTAGGAACCCAGGGAATAACTCTTCTGTCTGACTCGTACATACAGTAAAACAGATGCCAAACATGGCACTACCTGTGCTATACCATATATATAGAGTGTACTATGTGCATCAGACATAGTCAGACTTCCAGCACTATCATCAGTACTGGCACAGCCATAAGTAACTCACCCTTCCTATCAATTGCTGAATGGAGTAGTATGTTCTGCAAGTTGTAGCTATGGTATAGATGTGAGCATGCAAGGGAATCGGGTGGCTGAATGGGATGGCAGCAGATAGTGGACAGCTATATGGGCAGCATGAAATCCATAACAAATACTGTGTCAACAAAGTAGGTAGTACTAGACAAGGTGAAAAATCCCACTGCACTACATGTGGTGGCCCAAATATGTGTCCATATGACACACACATGCATGTCAATGAGGCTCACATACCCAACAACAACCTCAGCCAGCAGGACAGGTGTAGATGACCATAAAGAAAGGCTGTGCTAAGGCCTCCAATTAATGGCAATGGACAACAGCCCCGCTCCAGACCTACACAGACAGACTACAACAGGTCAGGCAGTTGTATGTTAGTTCTGCAGGGTATGAAGTCTGAAACTGAAATGTAGGTCAATAACACCTAAGATCTGTACTCTACTGATATGCCTCTAGTCTGCATGATAGGTAAGAATACAAAACTAAATGGAAGCCAACATTGTACCTGAAATACCAGTACAGTCATAGCAAATGTTTACAGTTGTCAGGTGTGCCCTACCCCACAATCCTATGTAGAAATGCAGTAACACATACGAGTGGGGTTAATAACAGTGGAGCACAGATTACCTGAGCTGGCCTAATTTACAGGATAGGTTGTTGCATGAGTACAATATGCAGGGCTCTGTGTGTTAGGTTGTTGTGTGTTGTACATTGTGTGGAAGTGGTCAGCATGTAGACATGGAGGGTTGTGTCACGGTGGCCTATGGCCAGTACTGTCAATGACAGGGCCATGTTTTGACAACTGCAGTGCCAACCACAATGCATCCCAGCAAGACCCAATTCAGGAGTCATCCATACTCATTGTTCAGATGTCAATATCTGTCACCATCTGAAAGATGGACATACCATGAATGTGGGCCACAACATACACACAGTACACAGGAGGAAGTACCCTAGACAGAGTACATAAAATGTAACTGTCAACTGCACACACCATTGGAATTGTACATACAGGTTTGCAGCACATTAGTTGTCTGTGTAGTATGGAATACTAATGTATTCTGGCCAATCACTGGCAGACCACAAAAGGTACAGTTATGAAGTAATGAGAGACTGCCTATGTCCCTGCACAAGGCAGCATAAAGGGAATGTCCCAGGTATATCTGTGAGTCAGCTGCAAGAAGCCTCCATATCACACATGCACTCAGCTCACACCACCATCATCCACAGGTTTATCACAGGTTATATCCCTGCTGTTGGGAATGAGTACAGTATGACCCCCACTTCTGTATGGGAATACCCATAGAATGCAGCATGCTGAAAAGGTGTCCTATACAGGTGTGTCCCTGTCTGTAAGCAGAACCCTGCCAGCATCCAGACCAATGGATTAATATGGACAGGAACTGTTGCCATTAACACCTCACACACTTACCCTGTCACCCCAGGGGAATCCAGTGGCTCACAGCCTGGGACTGTAGGAATGACAGAATGCACTGGTCTGCTACAGATGGCCTGCATCACTACTAAATGCCCTACAGTCCTCTGTTAAATGCCTGTGCCTCACCTGTACTGCCAATGTATGTTATCTTATGGTGCCCCAACTAACAACATAACATAGGCCACAGAACACAAATGGAAGGCCATGTTGACATATCCCAGTAGCATGCCCACCATGTCCTAATGTATGAACTGTGGACCAACCCCTAAATAATGCTGGGGATGAAGGGACATCTATAGGGATACTTTGCAGATATCACTTGCAAAATGTTAGGAAGAGGATAGAGTAACAGAGTAGGAGGTGAAGAAGCATGGACGCCATGGAGTGTGTGAAGTCTGAAACTCTGATGTTTGCCTATACCACCCCTGCATGCAAACCCAGCAATAGGTGGCTACAAACCCACTCATAAATCACAATGTGAAGGGGAACTGACCAGATATATAAGCCCTGCCGCTGGGTAACCTGAGTGAATCTGCACAGCTGAAAGATATGGCCACATCAGGATATGGTCATTCTGTTATGTTGATAGATGTAGAAGCAGGGGATCCTCAGCCACCACAGTACCAAGGTGCTGAATCATTTACACAGATCCATCAGCAAGTGTCTGCAGCTACCCCTCAAGAATGGCATGAGTGTGCAAGAATATGTAGGCTGCAGGCTACAATGCTGGACAAAGCTTCATTCATCTTGTATTTCCCAGGAAATAACTGTGAGCAAATAAGTATATCTGTTGGTAGTTGATGACATAATACATCACAGTGTAAGACAGTAATATCTCTGCTAACACCAACCATGTAACACAAGCAGCACAAACAGCAATAGTTACAGTATTCCACTATCTTTCGTCCATTGTGACACCATATTGTCAATCTATCTACAGATATCCTGCAAAAACAAGTTGCTAGCTGTAGGTGTAGCACACAAAACCCTGCACTGGAGTAGAACCTACCTGGAATGGATTCACACACTCAGTACAGAAGGTCATAATGGGCATGCTCCTACACTTAGAGAAATGAAGCCCATGTCTGACAACAACAGTGGACTTTACATATCTGTCAAGTTGCAGATGTATGTGCACACACACCGCATTGCACACCATTCATGCTTTGCACACACATTGGATGGTAATACTCCCACATATCCAAGGCCAACACACTATAATAGGTCAAAGATACACACACACAGATGTGGGAAAGAGAGAGGCACACAGTGACAAAGAGATTGCCATCATGAGGCCTGTCCCACCCACCACACATCCAATTGGCCAATATCACATAATGTGCCGATGCCAATCACTGTAGACATTTCCTTTTGGTAGCCCTCAGCCCTATAGTGTCTGTGGTGCTTATAATAACTGTGTAACATGATAGTACAAATTAGTATTTATCTAGCATTTGTATACCCAGTCCTGTCAAATGTAAAGTTGTGCATGACTGAGTGTTGTGTGTGAATTTCCAGAGGAATGGGTTATAGCCCATTCACATACACTGCACTTTCCATAGCCCATGTTAGCACTCATGCCGATGTCAGTCACTTTAAAATAATCCCCTGGCCAATTATCTGCCCTGTAGTTTCTGTGGCATATGTGATAACTGCTTAATGTTATAGTGTAACATACCAATTAGGTAGGAGTTCAAATCTCAGACATGGCAACTGTGTGTGTGTAGACAGTAATTATTTTGAGGCCATTTGCAGTCACTACACCTCCCATTGCCCTACTTTAGCAAGCCTGCTGATGTCAGTCACCTTGAAATACCCATTTGGATAAGGGCCAGCTGTATAAGCTTCATAGTGTGTGCCATAACTGCATAATGCTGTAAAATAACATATCTAATTAAGTAGTAGTTCTAATCCGAGACATGGCAACTGTGTATGTGGGTGTCTATAGTGATTAATGATTTTGAGGCCATTCACAGTCACTATATGTCCCATTGCCCTACTTTGGCTAGCCTGCTGATGTCAGTCACCTTGAAATATCCCTTTGGAGAAGGGCTAGCTCTGTAAGGTCTGTGACACCTGTGATAACTTTGTAATGCTGCAGTGTAGCATACTAGTTATATAGTTTTAATGTCAGACATGGCAACTGTGTGTGAATAACTTAATGATTTTGAGACCATTCTCAGTCACTACACTTCCCATTGCCCTACTTTAGCAAGCCTGCTGATGTCAATCACCTTGAAATACCTCTTTGGAGAAGGGCCAACCCTATAATCTCTGTGGTGCATTCTCTAAATGATGAGCAGTATAGCAGCAGCAAATGAACAGGTATGGGTTTGAATCTCATCTGTGGCAAGTGTTTGTTTGTGTACACATGTATGTGTGTACCTCCAAGGTTTTGGCCCCATTTACAGCCAGTACACATCTCAGAGCCTGACTTTAGCAGTCCTGCAGATATCATCCACCTTACAAGTACCTGTTACCAACCCTAATCCATGTCAGGTCAGTGATGTATGTGGTAAATGCATAGCGTAATGTTCTGTAATGATTGCTAGATAGAGGTTTGAACCTCACCCCTGGCAAATGTAAATGTGTGATTTGGATAAATTTATTTTTGGGATCTCTCACCCACTACATCACCCAATGCCAGTATTTATAAGGGCTGGTGATGTTCCTCACCATAAAACTACATTGGAACACCATTCATCCAATAAGCTCTGTGACACTTGTGATCAATGCAGCACACTGTAGTGACAATGCATATCTAGGTAGGGGTTTGAATCTCAGTACTGGCAAGTGTGTGTGTGTGTGTGTGTGTGTGTGTGTGTGTGTGTGTGTGCGTGTGTGTGTGTGTGTGTGTGTGTGTGTGTGTGTGTGTGTGTGTGTGTGTGTGTGTGTGTGTGTGTGTGTGTATGTGTGTGTGTATGTGTGTGTGTGTGTGTGTGTGTGTGTGTGTGTGTGTGTGTGTGTGTGTGTGTGTGGGCCTGTCCTCAGAATGCATTGTGGGGTGGGTTTTGCTAAATTATTATATTGAGGACCTACTATATGTCACAATGTCCACCTTACAAGAACAACAGATGTCAAACACTAGAGAGGCTGGTGTAGACAATCCATAGCCCTATGACATTATGGATCAGTGAACAATATCGGCAACCCTTGTATTACTCAGAGAACACTCTCCACCTATGTCTCATACACAAACACACTTGGCTAGGCAACAATCACTATATTGGTAGTTCCCTGCATATTGCCTCACAGATAGTAACACAGTGTGACTGCAGTGGACTACATGCCTGTTCACCACAACACTGCCACTGACATCAGAAAGTACTGTGATGTGTAACATCTCCTGACTGTATGTTATCCGGCAAGTAAAAGGACATGGCACCCTGTTTCATCCCTACAGTAGGCAAATGAATGCTTATAATGGTCCTTTTGTTATATTCCCCACTGGACACCTGCAACAACTGTACAGTCTGCAAATGTAACCCAAAAAGGGAATACCATGCCTTATATACATGCCCTTTATGGACAGATGCCACTAACTCCATTGAATACCTGTATCATGTTGTCAATGAAGGTGCAAGCAGAACCTCAGTTCCATTGCCAGGTCTCCCCAAATGAGGTCAAGAATGCTATATCAGAAGATAATAATCTGCACACACAGCATGCCCCGGAGACTTCAAGTACACTTCCACATGTCGAAGAGCATGTATGTGGGACATGTGCACAACCCAGACACTGTCCATATTATGGAATATAGATCACATACATGGGAAGCAGTGCACATTACTGGCCACCCACAATAGTAACCCAGATGAGTGTTTGGTGAATGCAATAGCCACCTGTGGGGATCACTCAAGGGACTACACCCTTGAGCCACACTGGAGATCATTGCCATGTGGCCAGATGCCAAGGTATTCCCTTTGCCTAGCCTTGTACAGCCGCCAGGCCCATTCACCTACTACACACTTGCGAAGCAATGAACCCTACACCTCCCATTGGCCTATTTTGGCATGCCTGTTCATGTCATTCACCTTGAAATAACACCTTGGCCATATATCAGCTGTATACACTCTGTGGTGCTTGTAATAACTGTAATACTGTAGTATAGTTAGGTAGGGGTTCTAATCTTGATCTTGCCAACTGTGATGATGTGCTGTGTTTCCCTGAAAGAGTGTGTGTGTGTCTCTATTAACACCTACTTTTGTGGACATTCACATATACTATACTTCTCTTATCCCTTCTTTAGCACTGTTGCTGATGTCACTCATCTTCAAAGATACTTTTGGACAGCTCTTCAACATGTAAGCTCCATGGCATGTGCAATAACTGCATAACACTATTATAGCAATACATAGTCATG
>NC_056739.1:407665917-407670917 GCF_019279795.1 Protopterus annectens
AACAGAACATGCTTGGGTACAGGTCTCCAACCTAGACACTGGCCATGTTATGTATATATGCTGCATACATGTCTAGTGGAGCACTTCACTGGTTCTCTGCAAGAGACAACCAGATGATTGGATGCTGCATTTTACTGTCACCCTGAGGATCATTCACATGGCATTAGTTGATAAATGGCCTGCGGACAAATGTCAGGTGGCATGATATCACTGTACCCACATCCCCTACTCTTGTCATCTCTCCATGGACAATATCCTGGTACACACCTAGGAACACCTGCACCTATGGAACCCAGTACTGACAAATGTGTCAGTGTGGATTGCTGAGAATAACAGTGTCTGCGTGTTTGTAAACCTGCAGTTGATAATACCCTGAGGACCTTCTCACAAACCACATCCCCAACTGCCAGAGTTAGAAATGGCTGCTGCTGTAATGAACATTAAATGTACCTTGTTAAACTCTTCACCCTATGGGATACCTGGAGCTTGCAGTACCAGCACAAAACTGCTGTACAAATGGGTAGATAGGCATGGATTACCCTCTGAGTCCTGGCAAGTGTTTGTATGTGTGCAAGTGTGTATATTTGTAGGATACATCATTCTGAGGCCACATTCTCCAAATGCAATACACCAGGGCATACAGTATAAGGCATAGTGATGTTGCTGACATTAGGACAGCCATGACAACCATCACCCTACTATCCCTATGGCATGTGCAATAAATGCATATCCTTGTAGTAACACTGATGAGATAGACAAGGGGTTATATTCCAGTCCTGGTCAATGTGTGATTGTGGGTATGTCAGAATATTATCATGGGTTTCAGTGAATAAAATATCCAATGTGGGGTGTGGGTGCTGGGTATACTGTCTTTGTACCATGATACCCCTAATACATGTCCCAAGGTCTACTGTATGAGGACTGCTGTCACCAAAAACATACAGGTAACTGAGTACACTATCGAGCCCAATGATGCATGTGCTGTGTGCAAATTATCCGTAACAGAATGGACTTACTGACAAGGTAGTTAGCACTGATACACCCAGGTTTCTCAGATGTGTCTATGACTGTTATGTGTTTGTCAATGTGTATATGACAGTATGTTACACTATGTATTGTTCATTAACACCCAGTACATTACCCATTACCATACTGTACAAGGCCTGGTGATGTTCCTCACTTAACAAGAGACTCAGGACACATCTCATCCTAAAAGCTGTGTGGTGTGTGCAATTTAGGACAAACACATTAGTAGCAATAAGTATCTAGGTAGGGGTTCTACAGGGATCTACTTCAGTTTGCAGAAAATACATGTCCCAGGAGGTCATCTGTCTGAGAACTGACTGGCAAATGCTACCATTTCAAAGGAATCATGTCGTGGAAATTCATTCCATCAAAACTAGTAGTAGATGTGTAAATGCCCTCTTCCCCACTGTATATCTGTACATCAATACTGGAGTTGGTATATATAGTTGGTTGTCGATGTGGACACAGCCACCCTCATTGGGTTATTGTTGCGTGTATCCCCCTGGTTAGTCTGCTGTAATACTGTGCAGTTTATGTTAACAGGTTAAGTAGTTGTCACTCACACTATAAGCAGCTCTACACCACCCCACACCCTCCAAAGTGTAGGGCTGTGCCACCCACACCATCACACCTATGTTTACCAATGATGGGATTGCTCTACATTGGGGAAGGGGACATATACCCTGACAGTACCATTGTCAATGACATGAAAGTAGCGGACTGATTATTTACTGATGTGATGTTTTGCCTATTTTGTCTTGGCGGAATTACATAGGCTAAAATGGGTTCACTGCAAAATTAAGTACAACCATGTGTACAGTATTCTCTGTGTACTGCATCAAAACCAAAGCCTGTGTGTGTGTGTTATACACAAACATGTGGTGTGTGGCATCCAGTACACTTACCATTGTCCACTGTAGAAGGGCTGCTGACATCAGCCACCATGCACTCACCTGCATACACCCCTCAGACCCATCAGTCATGTGGCACATGCAGTAACTGTTATACAGACCCATAACTTGTGTTCAGCTGTACCTAGGATATAACACAGTCAATGTGTCACCACAGTGCCATGCCCCTTGTATGAAACAACAGCAGACCAACATCCTGATGACACATACACACCTGCAACACAAACTGAATACATTATGGAGACCACTATCAGTCAGTGTTAATAACAACTATAATGCATCATGGCTGGACAGCTACACATCCTGACATGTAAGCATTAAACTTTCCTGCTGAAAACATGTTACACAGCATTACATTTCCACACCTTAGTACATTCACCCTGTGCATCAGAACCATATAACCTGTCCCTGCATTGATGGTAAGGATGACAGGGATGTGGCACAGGTATCATATGCACAAGGTGTGTTGTGGGTTTGCCAGAGACATAGGCTGAGCCATTTGGTTGTTATCATGTGTGTGTGTGTTAGGGGGGTTTTGTTATTAATTGGGCTTTGCAGATGTGGTGTGTGTAGGTATGAAGGTGCTCTAGCTGTGTTGGTGATGTGTGTGTGTGTGTGTGTGTGTGTGTGTGTGTGTGTGTGTGTGTGTGTGTGTGTGTGTGTGTGTGTGTGTGCATGTATGCACACAGTTCTGCCATGTGGCTGCCCTATACAGGGGGTTTGTTAGACAGCTGCAGACCATAGATGGCAGGGTGTGCAGTTCACCGTCTCCGGCCATGGACATGAGAACTGTGCCTGACAGGGGTTCCACAGACACTACTGGGTACAGGGCCTGATATGGTACTCTCTCCTGATCATGACAAATGTCCACTGGATCCGGGACCTTGTTGGGACCAGCCAGGGCCATGTGCACATGGCCTGCTGTGTTGTGGTTTGGACAGCACCCCCCCTGCAGTGCTGGTGCTGGTACTGCCACTACGGGAGCAGCTCTGACTTGTTGCATGTCCACATAGACCTCCACCTTTTGGTGCTGCTGACCGACGTCCACATGGCTGTTGCCCTATTCACATCATATGCTCTAACACAGACATTGCATGGTTGAGGATTACCACCATCTCACCCAACCATCTATCCAGGATCTCCGCAACATAATGGTGGGCACCTGCGAGATCACGGATGCTGTCAATAACAGTAGAATGAGTAGCCCTCTGGAACCTCAGGCCCTGTCTGGTATAACATTCCATATGTGCCTGTGCCTCCATGATGGCTCAAAACATGCTCTTATGACACCTGCTGTGGCACTTCTGCCAGGGGCATGATGGCCAGCAGCCCTCCTACGAGCACCCCTGTAAATTTGCCTGTGTGGTACCTCACCAGTCATCCAGCTATGGCAGCTGTGTACAGACACACTTGCCATAGTCACCACACTGTCCTGTCCCTTGCCACCACCCCACAACTGTCCCTCATCTATGGCCACTGGTGATGGGGTATGTATAGGCAATGTGACTGTGAGTGGGTATGTGGTAGATAACAGTGGGATGTCAACCAATGACACAGCTTCAGCTCCTGACAACCCTGCCTGTGCCTCACCATACCTATCATCATTGTCAGAGTCTGTATGGACACTAACATCAGTTTGCCTGCAGGATGGACCCTGACCTGCCTCGCCACCTGTGAGGGGAAAACAGAAAACATACTTTAAGATGTGTACATCATTGCTTACCTCTACACACACACACACACACACACACACACACACACACACACACACACACACACACACACACACACATACACACACTTACAGATGAGGTGGCACAATGATATTACACAGACCTCTCATTACCCAACTGTCAACATGCATGACATATGGCACTCAACAGTATGCACTGCAGCTATACTAAATCCCTGCTACCAACATTATACATGTCTGTGATGCATGAGTTATGTTAGTAGGTGATGCCCCTTCCCCTGGAACACACTGCACCCATGTACACAGTATTGCTGTGCACCTTTTCATCACCCTGCCATGTACTGTGCACCAAACCTCACAAGTGTACACACCATTGCTGAATGTGCATGTGTGGCAGTTAGGTTTGCTCTGTTGCTCTCAGCCCCTCTGTGTTTGTCTGACACATACCTGGGTTTATATGAAGACAGATGTCAATAGTGAATGCCTGACATCTGGTTTGCAGATCTCATCATCAGTAGTGCATGTATGAGCAATAAAATCCAATTATACTGACAGCCTTCAAAGCTTACTGTGGCTATGAGGAGTGTACACACCCTTATTGATATGCAACCCTCTTCCCTGATATACCATGGGGCCACAATACTGCATATGTTAACATTACACACATCTGATATGTGACATATGACCTGTGCAATCAAATGCACTATCAAACAAATGTGTTAGTTGTGCAGATGTTGATTGGGATGCTACAATATGTGGGTTGCATAAGTGTGCACACCCTTAACATGATGGCTTGTTGCAGCAGCTGTTAAATGAGCTACAGCAGTCACTATTTCTGGAAGGGGTATACTAGCATAGCCCATCTTCACTTGCCATTATTTAATCACTCCACCCTGCAAATGTCCCCCAACTCTGCCAGATTGCAAGGTCAGCTCATGTGCACAGCCCTTGGAGGTCACACAGTGCCTTCACTATTGCTGTGGAGTCTTAGCTATGTCTGGCACAATGCATGACCTTGACTGTGTTTAGATACAGCCATTCATAGTGAGATTTGGATTTATGCTTCAGTTCACTGCTGCATTTCAGGATGACTCCCCTCCCCATCCTCAGCCTTTTTGCAGATGCTTGACAACTGTGGGCCACACAAGTGTAATTTTGCAGTGCCCCAAATTCGGAACACCATGTCTACCAGCCTAGTTCCTGCTAATGAACATCAAACCTAAAGGTGTACACTGGAACCAGTGAGGTACAGATGGAAATGGTTGGCTGAGGTGGAGTGAGGTGTTGCTTGTGCAGCACATATATCTTTAGTAATACTGTCTGTAGGTTTCAGCCTTGGTCTCAGTACACCATTACACATTGCAACACAT
>NC_056739.1:407675917-407713417 GCF_019279795.1 Protopterus annectens
AAGCTGAACAAAATGTGTGTGACCTTGTACAGTCCAGAGGTCAGTGTATGGAAAACACTGTTATATGCCCTTGATAGACATTTTATATGGGAAGGGTATTAAATGTTTTTAACCTCAAGGCTGTTACAACATGTGAGGGATATCAGTAGTAAGAAACATTAAGGTATATGGCTGTACACTTTCATACATTTCACCATGGGAACAGTGGTGGGCTACAGGTTACTGTCTTACACACAGTTCTGTTTGTCAGTGTAATAGTGACATTTTAAGTCAAGCACTGTTATGTAACAGATACATTTGCATTGTGACAACTGATACTTTTTTCCCCTAGGGATTGAGTACAGAGTGTAATTGGAGGCTGCTGAACTATATCTGTAATTAAGTGTTGATTGGTTCTTATCTTTAATGCAAGTGTTTTTTTACAGTTGTACTACTTGAAGGCCTTAGCCTGGACAGCAAAGTATGCTATGTTTTTCAGAGTACTGTATCAAATATTTTGTTTGAGAGTTGCATTAATCAGTTATTATGTATTCCAAACACCTGCTATAAGAAATGGCATAGACAACTGAAATAGTACACAAATAAACATTTCTATGTATGCAAACTTGTGTGTGGCGTCATGCCCTTTGCATTGTGTGTGGGTATGTTTCATGCAATAATTCTAATTTGTAGGAAATAATCCAACACTGGCCATTTTAAAAGGTGGCAAATGTCGGAATAATGGCTGTTTGATATGCTGTGCACCCTCTCTCTCCCTCAATATATATATATATATATATATATATATATATATATATATATATATATATATATATATATAATGTGTGTGTGCGTGTAAATATATGTATATGTGTATATATATATATATATATATATATATATATATATATGTGTGTGTGTGTGTGTGTGTGTGTGTGTGTATATGAATCATTGGAATGTCTAGTGCTTCTACATTGTATATTCCGTATGGTAGACTCACTGTTCTGCATGATATGTTATAGATATCATCCTGACATCTTACAGCTGAAATGGCTTACTGTTAACTTGTTGTGGGTATGTTGTGCAGGTTCCTGCGTTTAAGACTTGCACGTGCTGGTTATTGTGTTTCAAGGCATATCTGTTCAGCTGTGGAAGAAGGGGAAATGGTAATAATTACAAGAGATCCCTAATTGGACCCCTTCATCACCATTAACAGTGCGTTTCATCAGATGTTTTGCAGTGAGAGGTTCAGAGTGTGGATCCAATATATATATATATATATATATATATATATGTGTGTGTGTGTGTGTGTGTATATATATACATGTATGTCTACATATATATACATACATGCATACATCTACATATTTAAATACATTTCACTACTGTTGAATGGCTGTGCTGAATGATACATTTGTGAAAACGTCACATTTATGTGCAGCTCAAATGGCTTAGTGGTAAATCACTGTGGTTATGGTGTGCAGGGTCCTGTGTTTGAGACTTGCAAGTACAGATTATTTTGTTGCTGGGCAGAACAAGGGTTGTTGGATACAGAGTGATTAAGGCACTTTTAAGCAGGTGTAAGCGGGTTTGCATGGCAGTAAGTGATGCTAACTTCCGGTTACATATGCTTACAGACAGTTAGCCATAATCTGTGTTGCCATTGTTTGACACCATGCAAACATGCTTAAACCCACTTACTACTGCTTAAAAGTGCCTACTCCTGCTTACCCCCATGCTAATTTCTTTAAAAGAAAAGAAAAAGGGGTGATAGGGAAGTGGTGAAAAAGGGGGCACTCAGAGTGAAAGACAATAGGGAAAGTAACTAGGGATGTGCAGGATGGGTGTAGGGAAGGTCCATAGCTGTCCATTTCATCTACAGTAACAGCTGTGCATATATACTGAATTTGGAGGTAGATTTGGACACTCAAAGCCCTGAGAGAGAGGTGAGAGCAACAATAATATGTTGTGAAGCCATTTAGACCAGATTACATGTGTCCAGTGGACATGTGTGTGAAATAGGCAGCTATGTATGGGGCAAATTTTTTTTTGGGAACAGATTGCCTTTTATTTTTTTTAAGGTGAGAGTAGGATGTTGTGGAAGGATAGTAGGTATATAATATTTGGAGAGGTAGGTTGGGTAGGAAGACAGACAAGACAGACAAGATAGCATATAGGGAAGGTATATGACATATGTGGGGGGTTAGCACCTTGGATGGGGAGAGGTGTGCCTATAAGACCCAAATGGAAACAGTGGGACCCAGGTCCCCACACATGGGCAGTCACAACTGCACCTTCACAGCCCCGAAGGTGGCTGTGCTGGGGGCTGGGTAGGAGGGGCAGACTGATCCTCTAAATGTGCCACATGGCCCTCAAGCTGGCATAGCAGATCTCCAAACTCCGTTTGGAGCTCGATACACATCAATCCCCGGACCTGACTATGGGTGACAGTTTCCTGTCCACGCCCGCTCCTGGGGGGTGAGCCCCATCCCTTGAGGCAGTTCCACCCAAAGGTAGTGCAGGACCAGCAGAAGAAAAGGTCCTGGGCTGGGTCTCAGATGTGATGGAGCCCGGTGCCATGGCCAGATGAGGTGGGAGAGGTGGGTCCGCTGGGACTGGCCTTCCCAAACGTGCTATGGTGTTTCAGTTTTAAAACATATGTGGGTTAGTAATAGTCAACACAATTCAGGATTAGTTATAACAGCATGCATATATATTCCCATTAACCCAAAACACCAGATTTGGAACAGTTGAATAGCAAACATAACACATGCATATAGGGAACCACAGTGGCCATTACAACGGCATGCAGGTTACATTGATAGAAACAGGCCATCAATGATAGTATTTCAGCATGGAACATTAATAGAAACACATTTCAATCTTTATTGAACAATAAGACATATGTCACAATAGTAGGTTTGGTGTAAAAATACCCATTGATTTGAGTATTTAGTTTATTGCTGCAGATATGGTGGAGGGAGAGAGAGATGTCAATTAACAACTTATATATCCTTGTAGTTCTCTCAGCTTTAATGATCGTTGCTCTAATCATTCAGATACAGGTATTATTACACTAACCTATGGCCTTGGTTTGATCAGTGGTATGTTTGTAAACAAGTTTATACTTCAACTGTCTTATAGCTAAATATTACATCTCTTATCTGGTATACCTGTGGAGGGAATGTTTGTTAATACTACCTGAGTGTTTCTACACGTATTCCCAGATTCCAAGTTAATATTATGCACATACCTCTCGATCTCTTACTGCACACACTCTGTTCAAAGCTTGACAACATGGGGGTACAACTAGGGCCATATTTTGAATATTGCTCTCATAAACTTGGATGACTGATAAAGTGAAATGATTTGTTTTCATATACATTTTCTGAAGGTTTTGAGGTCTGAAAATCAAGTATATGTCATTATTTGCTGACTACAAATCTGAGATCATCCCACTAATTTGTCACGGGGACAGGGGAACAGGCAGAGAATATGAGCCAGTTATCTGGACATTCTGAAAGGATGTGTATAGTTGAGAGGTATGATTATGCATACAGCTTACGACCACTCTCAGGATTCAAATCATGGCTGTGTCTGATAAAAATACCACAATTTAAGTGTCATCAGAGTGTGCTGTTTGAATATTGCTGTCTATCTATTGAGTGTTTTCTGTCCAAGTCTCTCATGGTTGTACAATCTGACCTTGTAATTACAACAGCCTCATACAGACATTCCTAGACATATTTTTATGTAGCACAGTGTGAGAAAGAGTGGTTGAGACACCAGTTGTTGTTGTGTCTTTCGGCTTTTCCCGGTTAGGGTCACCACAGCAGAACTCCGGTCCGCTAATGATTGGCAGTAGATTTTTACATGCCGAGTTACCGGCCCTGATGCACAACCTTCAATGAAGGTATGCCCATTCATGCATGTCTCCACACAGAAGACGCTCTAGCTGAGAATCAAACAGGACAACATCTTACTGTAAGGCGACAATGCTACCGCAGCACCACCACACCAGTACTATTCTGATATCAGATGTTACTGAATACTACGTCAGCCATACAATACCAGAGTAAACACTACCAGTCCAGGATTTCAATCTTTATTGGCAGGCACAGTTTTCCTATCTGACAGACCTGTGGAGGGAATATTTGTTAACACTACCTGACTGTTTCCACACATATTCCCAGATTCTGAGTTAATATTATGCACGTACCTCTCAATCTGTTAATGCATGCAGTCTGGACATAGCTTAACAACATGGGGGTAGAAATAGGGACATATTTTGAATATTGCTCTCATAAACCTGGAGAGTTGCTAGAGTGACAGGTTTGTTTTCACATACATTTTCTGAAGGTTTTGAGGTCGGAAAATCAGATGTATGTCATTTCTTGCTGACTAAACTTCTGAGATCATCCCACTGATTTGCCAGGGGGACAGAGTAACAGTCAGAAAATATGAGCCAGTTATCTGGGCATTCTGAACAAATGTGTACAGTTGAGAGGTATGATTATGCATACAGCTTACTACCACTCCCAGGATTCGAACCATGGCTGTGTCTGATAAAAATACAATTTAAGTTTCAGCAGAGTGTGCTGCTTGAATATTGCTGTCTATTGCTTTTGTGTTTTCTGTCTAAGTCTCTCTCAGTTGTACAATCTGACCTTGTAATTACAACAGTCTTATACAAACATTCCTAGACATTTTTATTATGTAGCACAGTGTGAGTAACAGTGGTTAATACAACATTACTATTCAGAGAATGCAACACTAAAAATGCCATGCAATACCAGAGTAAACACAACCATTCCAGGATTTAGATTTTTATTGCCAGACAGTTACAGTTTTATTTAAATACAACCTATATGGGACTATTACTGTCATATTGTCTGGTTTGTTCAGTACAACTCATACACAAAACAGTTTTATTAATGGCAGCTGACTTTCTACTACTTTTATATTTATTTGGTATGACTACTACAAGCAGGATTGTTACTCACCAGCTTTGCGATGCAGACTTTGCAGCCACTTGCATGGGCTCCCTGATTCACATCCCACTCAGTTGTAGCTGTAAGGGAAATAGAGAAATATTTAGCCATACCTATCCATCATATACACAGGCTGGACATTATTAAACAGTTACTAGTATGAGTACTTACACACTGCTGGGACATCCCCCATCTGCTTTGATTCTTGGACCCACTGGTCCAAGAGCTCCCTCTTCCTCTGTTTCAAGACAGCATAGTGGTGTCTGACCTGCTCACCAGTCCGAGGGATGCCAGTAGCACTGGTGAGGTCATGGGCAAGGTGGTCCCAGGCTTCTGCTTTATATTGAGAGCCTTGGTATTGGCCTTGCAGCAGTCTCTTGTCATGTTTTTTTTTACCAGGAGTCCTACGATGAATTTGGACTCCTGGATGCCCCAGTGCTGCACACGGAAGCACATTCCCTCTCTGAGTCCAGCCATTCTGCCTACAGTGGGAAGCTGCAACCAGTTATAAGCTATATTCCTTCCTGTGAGGTTTAAATACAGTTGATTTCCCACAATTAGCCATGAATGGATGGTTTTGAGTATGCTGAGCTAAGCTAAGGTACAGGCAAACATGCTTAGCTAAGGTTGGCATTGCTTAAAGGGGCAGGTTCAGTACTGCTTACCAATGGGCAAATCCATTTAGCTGGGCTACTCATTGCTTAGCAGTCATATTTACACAATGCTTACACCCAGTAAGCAGAGCTGTGCAATGCTTAGCATTGCTTATTTTTCATTTTATAGACTATCTGTTGTATGGCATTGATTCATCATTCATTACATATTATAAATTTTACTGTCCCTGACATCCCCCAATGTCCATTCATTACATTTATTCATGTGTGACTATACTGTATGGGGCACTTGTGTTTTTATGGGGATTTCACAACTTTATTAAACTGACACCTCACATCTGGACCTAATGCAGTGCTCCGGTTAACAAATATATGTTATTTAGTAGGTAATACAAAAAAATGTTTATGCACTGCTGTCACATTTAAAATACAAACTGGTTACAGTTGGGATCAAACCATGACTAGCTGCTTACAAAGTGTATGCTTTAAGCACTACACTATTGCAAAAATGCTTATGTTGGATGTCTCTTGCTATTTAACTTCTTGTGTTGTTTACGCTGGACTAAGTGTAGCTAAGCAATGGGCACACCTGTGCAGCTACTCTTAAACTTTATTGCATTTATAAAACAAAAAAAAGTTTTGTTGTGTTATTTTAGCTATACCCTTCAGAATATCCCTGCTAATGCAAAACCCTGTACTTTTATCAGTTTCTGCTTCATGGTGGACATATCTCTTAACCTCTTAGAGCATAAAATCTGGACAAACCCTAAAATGATGGGAGGACAAATAGGGACAGATTTTAAATATTGCTCTTACAAACTTAGAGAGTTGATATAATAATAGATTTTGCATTACCATGAATTTTCTGAAGGATGTGGAGTCTTAAACTCAAATGTTTGTCATTATTTAATGACTTCATTCCTCAACTATTTGCCAGGAAAGTACTGATTTTAGGAGGGACACACCAAAAATATGAGGTAAATATCTGGACATTCTGCAAAAATCTGTGCATTTGAGAAGTATGGAGGTGGGACATTTGTCCCTTTTGCCTTTGACCACTTTTGTTTTCCTGATGGGTTGGGGGTGTTATGAGCATTCTTGCTCATTTTAATTGCTGAAAGACAATTCTGGAGTGCAGGGGCATGTTTATTGTGAGAGCTCTGCTCTCATACACACCTGCTGCACTCGTACACAGCTCCATGACTGTTTAACTGCACAGGCAGCACGCCTTCATGAATAATATGCAAGGGGCGCTGCCGTGCTGTACATGAACAGTCCCTGCCATGCAGGAATAACTTATTCCTGCATGGCTGCTTGCTGAATCCCAGGAAGTCTTTTTCTTTAATGCTGGGGATAGCTATCTCTGCTCATCTCTGTTGAGGTTTTGTACTTATTCGTCCTTTGATACACCTTTTGTGATACACAGGGTTCCTGGAAGTAAGCAGATTTTGGTAATCTTTATCATTTAATTGGCCTGCAAGGATAAAAACAAGAAATATAATTTACTCTTTCAAGTTGCCTCACTACAACAACCACATATTTTATGACGGTCTGCTTGAGAACAGTTGAGCACAGTAAAGTGAATTCAAAGAGTCCACATGCAAGTGTAGAACATTACAGGATCAAATGCATTCAGTCGAGAAGAAATGCAGGCGCACAGTGATGATGATTTACATATTTGTGAAGTAAATGCTTTCTATGTTCAAAAATATTAATCTGTAAATATATATTGCAGAAGCTTCATGGATTCACACAGTATAGTCTGCCATTCTTTTAAAGTAGAGCTTAGTATAATCTGTTGTGGAAATGCAATGCAAACTAAATTTGAACTCTTAATGTTTTACTTCATGTTTTTTGACAAAAAGTTGATTTGCTTACTATTTTAATATTATACCTAGACACCATTATCTTAAAGTAAATCTGGAGGTGACATCAATGATTCTTGTACCACAAAAAGTGTCAGTAAAACTGAGGCAAAGGATTGTAAAATAATTAAAAAAGAGGGAGAACTTTCGCACCATTGCCAACAGATTGGTCCTACACCATGGGTAGCATCATGTTAAATATAGTCACACCTGACATGACTAAAATTTCTAAAAATTTGCATTGACCTCCTTAATTTGAAAAAAAAAAAGCAAATATGAAAGAGCATTACAATTTAAAAACAGCTGAAATAATCTATTTGTTGTCTAATACCAATTTTTTTTAGTAATAGATACCAGGCATGGCTACTGGCAGATAGAGTTTGACTAAGATAACAAGACCATGTACTCTGTACCACTAGGAAGGTAAAGCTTACTCTTGCGTTTATTTTGAATTTCATCAGTTCCATGGGTGTTTTAATGGGCCTGAAGTACAGGTCATTGTTAGCTTGGAAGGTGTTTTCAACATCATAGAACTGAGGTGTTTGATATTTGTTTCTTATATGACTTGAATTCAATAGCCAATATGACATGAGGCTACAATGTTTACTTGATCATGAAACAGTGAAGCATATAAATCTAAGCAGAAACAAATTTCAGTTACGCTTTACCTGTATTAAATACAGAGTGCATATATTAATTATAGAAGCCATTCATCTTAATCTGGCAAAAAGCAGCAGTCTTCCAATAAAAAATCTGTACTGAGATTTTATACATGGTATAGTACTTATCTAAGTTTATTCTAAACTTACTTGATATGCCTGTCTATACCATTGAGAAAGATAATTGAAAAGGATATTTCGTGCCATTGAGTATGGTCATAATTGAAAATGATTTACTCCTGAAATAACTAGCAACATAATTACTAACATTATGTTACTAAGATGTTATTGCAGCAGTGGTGTTGAAGGCTGATGCCAATTAGTGTGAATTTGGAATGGTACTATTGGAAGAACAAGTAAAACCATGAAAAAAATAAACAACTGAAATACAAAAACCAAGTCAGCAGCACCTTGCCCCAACACCAGAAATATATCAGGAATCCGTTAGGAATAAAAAACATTTCATTGAAGTGCTTTTCATTGCCAAAATATGGCAACTTCTTCAGAAAAACATACAAAGTTTCAAACAGTAATATATAAGCAGTTAAATCATGTTGCATGATAGACACACCTTTAACTAATACATTTCTTTAAAAAGACCTTCACTAAAAAACACACATTGTTCATAAGTAAAAAATACAAAATAAATTAGCTGCAAGTTTATCAAGACAAAAGTCTCATCAATTATGTTATTAAGTATTTATAAACAAAGAAAAAAACTATTAAAGCGTTAGGTTCAAAGAATATTAAATTCAAACCACAATACAACCCAACCTCAGATACGCCCCTCTGGTATTTTGTTCAACTAAAATAAATAAAAATGTGTTCATAAATTTTACCAGTTACCATTTCAGGCTTCTTAATTTCAATAGACAGGCAATATTACAAGCATCGTTCAAACCTGGGACCACAAATGCATTTAAACGAATTTGCCATTCTAATTCATGTTCTTCTAAAAGTAAACTCAATGGACCACCTCTCATATTAGTTTTAATTTGATCTATAGCCTTGAACAAAAATTTGTGGCCCACGTTGTTCGCGATATGTCTTACTAATGGATTATCCGTCTTATTGACGGAAATAGCATAGGTGTGTTCGTACACCCTATCGTGCAGTCTACGTTCGGTCTTCCCCACGTAGAATGCGGGGCAACAAACATACCTTGCTTTATAGACAAACAGTCTAGAATTACAGTTAACTTTGAATCTGATCTCAAACTTATTGCCATTAATACAAAAATTATTACCTACTTCTATGAATCTACACATCCTACAAGATTCACATATGGTCATTCCTGCATATTTATGTATTTTAATCTGTTGACCACCACTTTCAAGTAAATTCTTGAGGTTAAAACCTCTACAGAAAACTATATTTGGAGCTGGACCCAGATTACAAGATAATAAATTATCAATTAGAATAAACTGCCAGTTTTTGTATAAGATGGATTTGACTGTCTATACTAAAGGTGGTAATGAATCCACCCTTAAAGTTAGGAACTAAAGTTTGTGGTGTATCTAATTCACTAGGCAGGTTATCCTCCATTTGGTGAACCAGTCTATCATTTTCTAAGTTGTTTAAACAAAGAATGGGGGAAACTACCCCAAGTCTTCTTTTTTCAGAAACTTCACTAACTAAAGGTCCAACTAGTTCACTAGGGTACCCACGTTGTTCAAATATCCTACTTAATAGGTCACATTCCTGATAAAAGTCAAACTCAAGTGTAATCATCCTAGCTGCCCTTATTAGTTGACCTTTTACAATAGACCGCTTCTGGTGAAATGTATGGCAGCTAGAAAAATGTAAAAACGAATTACAATATGTATGTTTTCTAAAAATCTGGGAAACAAACCCCTTGTTGACTTTATCCTTTAACAGTTTGACATCTAAGTAGTCAATCATGTCTGTGTGGAATGTAGATGTAAATACAAGGAAATTGGTTGTAGAGTTCAAAAATGAAATGAATATTTTAGCTTGTATATCATCACCACTGAATAAGACAAAAATGTCATCCAAGAAACGTGTGTAAAAGACGAGGTTCGCCCTGAAGTGCTCAGCTTTGAACACAAAAGTTCTTTTCCAGTATGCCATTACCAGGTTAGCAAAACTGGCACCACAGGGCGACCCCATAGCAACACCTCGTTTCTGTAGGTAGAGTTCCTTATCAAATAAAAAGTAATTATTTGTAAGGATAATGTCCAATAAGGACTCTACTAAGGTCATTTCATGTGATGGGGCATCCTTAGATCTGAGTAAAAGGCTCACCCATTCAATCCCTTCTGAATGTGGAATGGAAGTATAAAAGTCTTTAACATCGATAGTTAGGAAGTTGTGACTGAGGTTGAATTCTAATTTATTAATATTTTCTAAAAAAGACCACGAGTCCTTACATACTTGTGGTTCTGACACTAGATATTTTTTCAAAATACTATCCACTACCTTGGCACAGGGGTATGTTATAGAACCCCCTCCCATCTAGCAATGGTCTCGTGGGGGGTTTAACATATCCTTGGGCCCTTGAGCCTTTACAAGCCTAGCCCATAAGATTACCATGGCATCATGCCTCCCGACCTTAGTTTCCAGTGCCTCTGTCGAGTAGAGCCATTGGAGTGATCCCCAGTATAAATTTTCTATTTTCCCATCCACTCATCAAGATTTCTCTTTTAGAGGGCCAGTGAGGTGCTCTGTTTGACATGTCTGGGAAGTCTATTCCATAGCATTGGCAGTCTCTGGGTTATGAACCTGTCCCTTCAGCACGTTCTGTTGATTGTAGTAATGAGATTGAGGTCTCTGGAATGTATGGTGTGGAGGGATTGCGATTTATTTAGATGTAGCATTTCTAACAGAGCTGGGTCAGACATGGCTTTGTAAGTCAAGCAGAGATCACCTCTAAGCAGGTGATATGAGACAGAGAATACTTGGAGTTTTTTGAGTCTGTCCATATAGGACAAGTGTTTAAGGCCTAGGATCCTCTTTGTGAGGTAATTTTGCAGCCTCTCCAGTTGTTGCAGGTGTCTAGTGAGGTGCATGCCAAATGGGGCATTGTACTCGATGATTGGCCTAATGAGAGAAGAGTAGAGGAAGACAATGACCTCTTTTTTCCTGGATGCAAAACCCTTAGTAATGAGATGTGCCATATAGAAAGACTCTCAGACCACAGTGGCAGTGTGGTGGTCAAAAGAGAGGTTGCTGTCAACCTGTGTTCCCAGATCTCTTATAATGCCTTCTGTGTTCAGTGGACTACCATCAATGTGGTAGTTCATGAGAACTGGGTTTTTCCCAAAGGGGATGATGACACATTTTTTTGGCATTGAGCTTAAGGTCATGGTTCTGACACCAGTTGTTGGTCTCAGTGAGGCCTTTCTGTAGGATGTCAGCATCACTTGGGGAGTTAATAATGTCTCCCAACTTGCAATCATCTGTGAACTTTGTCAGCCAGAGTCCTTTTGTGTTGGACTGGACTTCTGAGGAGTAGATACCAAACAGGAGAGGACCCAGGACCGATCCCTGTGGGTCTCCACTCATGACTGGTCAGCAGTCTGACTTGGAGTCAGCTACTTTCACACTGTGAGTTCTATTTGTGAGCCATAATAGTCAGATCTGACCACAAAGGAATTGTCATCTCCCTCAGGCCTAGTAGTACCACTCAGCTTAAAACGAGACCATTTTAAAGACTCCTCCAGGGTCTTTATCATGAAAAGCTTGGCAAATTCCCCAACAGGATCCCATAAATGGACAGAGCAGAAAGTTCTGCCACATTCCTTATTGACTTTACTAGCACCCAAACTGCTGAATAGAAAAGTTGCATTTGTCCACCCTAAACATAATGACACATTCAGCACAAGCTTTTGCTGGTGGATTAATAAACTGTATACTAGAATAAGTAAATAATTAAAAGTTATAAGAAATCCCCTTCCTCCAACATTAAGACTTCAATGAAACATGCAGACAACTTAAGGGCACTACTAGAAAATGTTAAGTAAAGTATGAGCTTAAGGTTGCAACAGACACTAAAGTAAAACAGAAATCCTTAATCTGATATATCAGAAAATTAAGGAATAATGTCCAACAATGCACTCAGCTAATCCATAATGGTCAAAGGATCATAGGAAGTTACTAGGATATTGGCTCTGAGGCCTTTACAAGGCTAGCCAAGAATTTAGCCCATGTCCCAACAAGTCAACACCCTATGCCACTATCCTGCAGGGACATAGGTGGAATCCCAGGGGTGTATTTTCGGTTCCCCATCCAGTTATTCAAGCTATGCTTAAAAAGGTTAAATGAGGTACTCTGCTTTATGTGGAGAGGGAGTCTATTCCACAAAAAGGGGAGTCTCTAGGATACAAATATATTCTGCCAACAAGTCCTGTTGATGTCACAGACCAGGTTGAAGTCTCACGTGTGGGTTACTCGAGTGGAGCTTGACTTGCGGATATGCAGCAGTCCCTTCATGGTCAGTCTGAGATTGCTTTGTATGCCAGACAGAGGTCTCCTCTGAGGAGTCTGTAGGAGACTGAGTAGAGGGACAGGACTATCTGTGTAGGGTAGATGTTTGAGGACCTGGATTCTCTGGGTGATGAATCTCTGTGGTCTCTCCAGCTGCTGCATGTGCTTTGTGAGGTACATGCCAAAAGGGGCATTGTATTCAATAATCAGTCTTAAAAGGGAAGAATACAGGAATGTTATGACCACCTTATCTGTGGATGAGATACCCTTACTAATGAGATGGGCCATGTGAGGTGAGCCATGTAGAAAGCTTTTCATACAATGGAGGCAATATGGTGGTCAAAAGTCAGTTTGCTATCAACCTGGGTTCCCAAGTCCCTCAAAATTGATTGCATGCTTAGTGCCTTGTTATCAATGTGATAATTTGTGGGGATGTTATTCCCCCCATAAGGGATGATGATGCATTTTTTGGCATTCAGTTTGAGGTCATGCTTCTGGCACCAGTCATTTGTTTGGGTGAGACCCTTTTGTAGGATGGCCACATCACTAGGGGAATTGATGACAGCACTCAGCTTGCAGTCATCTCCAAACTTGGTTAGCCCTAGCCCACTGGATTTGGCCTGCACCTCTGAGAAGTACATCCCAAACAGTAGAAGCCTCAAGACCAATTCCTGGGGTACACCGCTTGTTACGGGTCTACTACTTAAGGTGGCTTCACTATTTTGACTAGGTAGTTTCTATCAGTGAGCCAATTTGCTACCCATCTGGTAACATATGGATTTATGCCTAGTTGAGAGAGTTTATCTATTATACCTGATTGGAGAATAGTATCGAAGGCCTTGGCCAGGGCAAGGTAGACAGTGTGCACCTTATTCCCCCTCATCTATGGCCTTGGTGGCTGTCTTAAAGAAGTCAACCAAATTTAACAGGCATGACCTACCATGGACAAAACCAAACTGTATGGGATCAAGTGTCTGGAGGTTGCCAATGTCCTTGTTAATGAGGTCCATGATAATCTACTCTAAGGCCTTGCAGATTAGGCTAGTTAGGCTGATGGGTCTCACTCTCATGAAGTATTTCCTGGTGTGTATGCACAAAATTAAGTCAGAAAGTGGAAGTAATATATGTTTACAGTAACAAAAGGATGCATCTCCTCATACATGTAGAAATGCAAACAGTGCTGGGAAATTATTTTATTTATTTATTTATTTACATTTGTTTACCGGGAAATTCCAACTGGACATAGGTCCTTTTTCAGTGGAGGCCCACAGAACAATAAATGAGCAGCAGAGTACATGAAGAACAATTAAATATACATACAATAGCAAATAATACATACTACAGCAAACATTACCTATACCTATACATACAATATGAAACATACTAATGAACAGATATATCAATATCTAGCTAGATGCTAGGAATAAAGGTAGGATGTATATACAGATAGTACTAACCACAAACAGATACTGTTCTAAACGCATACCTAAATCTTATATACAAATATTGCACTAAACTCAAGCAGATATAAAGCAGAAGCTCCACAAGAAGGTGGAACAAGCTAGAAGGGCTAATCGGATGGAAGGGGAAGATAGAGTAGTAAGAGAGGAGACTGAGTGAGTAGTATACGTGGTAGTGAGAGGAAGCTAGGTGTAAGTCAGTTAGATATGTATTTCTAGTAGAGATGAAGTGAGGTAGTTAAGCATGTTATAACAGGTCTGAGCGATTGAGTGAAGAGGGAAGGGGAGGGTAAGGGGTGAGCCAGAGCCTGCAGAGGAAGGAATGCAATGATCAGACGGTGTGAGGCACTGTGGCTAGAGGGAGGGGAGAGGAAGGGGGTAAAAGGATGGTTACTAGTCAGGATTGGTGCATGGGCATAACCAGAGACTTTTTAAGTGAGGTTTTAGTGCAGTCTTGCAGTGATTTCAAGAAGGTAGTGTGGTTATAGAGGGGGGGAGATTGTTCCATAATCTGGATATGACTCAGGAGAATAGTGCTTCTCCTGCTGAGTTCTTGGGTTTGGTTACTAGAAGTAGATTTTTGCTGCTGGAGTGTAGAGGTCTAGTGGAGCAGTAGGGCTGCAGAAGGTTTTGAAGGGATGGGACTTTAAGAGGATGGTTTACTAACTTGTGGGCAAGGGAAAGTTCATTCAGGTGACGAAGTTGAGGGAGTTCAAACCAGTCAAGTTCTCTAAGTGAGATACAGTGGTGGCTATGAAAAGATGCTCCAGTGGCAAACCTAGCAATTTTATTGTAGCAAGCCTTGAAATTGTTTAGGTCTGTTTGTCTAAGGTAGGTAAGTATAGGAGAGGCATAGAGTAAAGTGGAAATTAGGTGGGAATTGGCAGCAGAAATTCTGGCTGTCTTGGTGAGGAATTGTTTGTTTCTGTACAATGCACTTCGTTTTTTGTGAACCTTTTTTATGGTAAGAGAAATGTGAATGTCAAATCTGAGATTGTTATCAATCTCAAAACTACGTAGTTTGGTGTGTTCTGTTGGAGAGATGACAGTATTGTCTTTGGCTAGAATATTAAAGTGGGGGATAATTGGGTTAGATTTAGTGGGTTGGAAGATAAGGAGTTTAGTCTTGCTCAGGCTGAGTAATAACTGGGAATTAGATAGCCAGTTTTCTACAGATGAAAAAGTTTCCTGTATGATCTTGTGAAGTTCAGGTATAGTTGGGGCTGAGCAGATGAGGGTGGAGTCATCAGCATACTGTATCAGAGAAGCATGCTTGATGGCTGCGAATAGATCATTGGTGAAGTGTGAGAATAGTAGGGGACCGAGGATGGAGCCTTGGGGAACACCGAGTGTTACAGGAAGTCGAGGAGATAGTTCATTATACCAGACAACTGATTGTTGGTGGCCAGTTAGATAGCTGTGAAACCAATCAGTAGCTGATTGGGAAAAGGATAGGTTAGTGAAAACAGAGATTAGTAGTTTGTGTGAGACCATGTCAAAAGCCTTGGATAGATCCAGAAATATAGCAGAAGAGAACAGGCCATTATTTTTATAATGAAGGATAGCATTAGTGAAAGAGAGCAAGGCGGTAGTAGTGCTGTGGTATGACCCGAAGCTGTGCTGGGTGCTGGAGAGGAGGTTATTAGCTAAGAGGTAGTCTAAGACTTGAGAATGGATGCATTTTTCAAGTATCTTGGAAAGTGGAGAAAGGATGGCTATGGGGCAGTAATTGGAAAGTTCATTAGAGGAGCCACCTTTATGGAAGGGAATGATGTGGGATATTTTCCACAGAGTGGGGACATTGCTTTCTGATAAGGACTAATTAATTAAGATAGAGAATGGGGCTTCTGCTGCTCTTTTTATGTATTCAGAGGGGAGATTAACAGCTGCAAGTTTTGTAGGCTTAAGTTTCAACAGAAGTTTTTTTTTTTTTTATAGGAGGTAGGCGCTGATGAAAAAGAAAATACTGTGGGCAGACTATTTGGTTTTGATGTAGGGAAATGTGGGTAGAGGGTTGTGTTGTTTTGTTAAAGACAGAATGGTTTCAGTAAAGTGTTTACTGAGTGAGTCAGCAATACTGCTGGAGGAAGGGGGAGTGGTAGGTGGGGGGGTGCCTACTTTATCTGGGTGGAGAATGAAGTTTATTGTGGACCAGAACTGCTTAGGGTTGTGATGGGAGGAGTTTAGGACAGACTGATAATATTGAGTTTTATCTTATTTTATTTGCTTTTTGACCTTGTTGCACAACTCTAGGAATGACTGTATAGAGGGGGGGGGGGGGTTGTTAAGCTCCAGTGCTCCCAGGCCTTATCTCTGATTTTCATTAGTGCCCTGGTACTTTTTTGTAGCCAAGGGGAGTACTTGATTCTGGCATTTCTTATGAGAGCATGTGTGTTTAGGAAAGTGCTATTAAAGAAGTGGACGGCTTCATCCAGACTGAGGTACTTTAGTGGTGTCCAATCACATTTTTGAAGGGATGAGATAAAGGAGAGAGGGTTAAAGTTTAACCTATTTTGGATTTGTCTATAGATAATGGGTTTATCACAATTTAAATTGTGTCTCAGAAGGAATGTTGGTGTGGTCACTGAGGCTGTCTGGTAGACAGCAAACTAAGTATGAGTGAGGGTCTTTATTGACTAATATCCAGTCAAGAGTAGTATGTTTGTTAGAGTTTTTATTTATCTGGGTAGGTGACTGTATTATTTGGGAGAAACCGTGAAGGTTTAGTTGCTGGGCTGGATGATTGTTACTACAAGATAGCCAGTTGATATTAAAGTCACCTAGGATTATGGTTTCCTGGGGTAGGGAATGGTTAACCCAGTTCAGGAGGTTTTCCAGGGGTGGGATGTTTTGACCAGGTGTGAAGTAGCATCCTATGATATTGATTGTTTTATTTGGGTTTAGTTTGAGGTTGGCATATAGGATTTCTTCATTTCCTATGTGGGGGGCAGATGTGTTTAGGATCTGGATGTTGAGGTGGTGTTTATTATATCCAGCAACTGTAACCACTGATTTAAGGCACTTTCTATAATACACAGTGTGGCAAGTCAATAGCTCTATCTAGTAAGAGTGGAAATGTGGGGAGCAAGATATTAACTCAGATATGGAGGTACAGAAACAAAAGGAGAGTTAGTAAAACAGCTAATAAAAGAAGTCAGAATTTTATTAGACATTGTGAATGATCCAGTCAGACATCAGAACCATTCTCCAACAAAATCTAAAACTGTAAAGGATGTCAGCACAACAACTTGTGTAGAAATCAGAACAAAACAGAAATCAACACAAAGACATAAAAGACTGGTCTCCTGTAGATGCTCACATGCTACAAGCTTGTGACACACAATCTTGCTGCCACTTGCACAAAAGCAAGCACTTCAGCTCCCCCTAGCTTGATGTCCTATTTCTGCATAGCCCTCCGAACACCCAATCCTATACACTATGTAACCCTACCAGAACCTAAACTCTAAATTGAGACTTCCACCAAATTCCAAACCCTAAACCTGCACGTCCTTCCCTAATCGTAAAGTCCCCATTCATTGCTTAAACCAAAACCACCAACTCCCCTCCCTAAACCTAATTTCCCAGTTTGCATCCTAATCCTAAATCTTCCTTCCTGCTCCATATTCCTAAATGTCCAACTCCCTGATTGCTCCCTAACCCTAAAATTCCTTTCCAACTCTCCAGAAGCATAGCTGGTTCATCCAGCATCCTGTGTCAGCAAAATGAACTAGGGAAGTACCCCCTCATCTCTTCAAGAGCAAATAAATAAATAAATAAAGACTTGTGCATAACTGCATGATACCAGCTGGCTGGCATCCAGTTGACAGTTCCCAATCCACTCACCCCAAGATCTTCAATTGCACAGAGTGCTACAGGGTTCAAGTTTAAAATAAATTAATAAATAAATCTCTTCTCTTTTAAACTGTAGCAAACCCTACACAGATCCTTACAGCACTGTGGCTTCAGCTGAAACAAAACAAACATTTTTTTTTTTTTTTACTTTTAAACTGCAGTAAACTGCTTGCTACAATATAGTGAAGTTGTTAAGTTTAGACGACACGCGAAGTACTACAGTGCTCAGGTTTGACCACAAATACAATGCTGGGTATTAAAAGCCGGTATGCATAAAGGAGTGATCATGATTGGCTGACCATGCCCCCCAACACTTTGTGCCTAGGATATTTCCCCCCTTTGCCCCACCCGAGCTACACTACTGCTGCTCCCTAATCGTATACCATCTGTTCCTTCTCCACAGTTGCTTGCCTGAACTCATATTCAAGTTTGAATGCAAACAGTGCTCCTTCCCTGTGATTACTTGCCTGAACTCTCATCCGAGTTTGAGCACAAGCAGCAGCTTACCTGAGCTACAAGATACTCAAGTCCCTGGCTTTGAAGCAATGATTTTCAAGACCTTGGGACTCAAGTTCTTGCTTTAGAAACATAAAAGATATCCCAGAAAGTGAAACAAACATAAATAGCAAAGGGCACTTGAATAAAGATAATTGGAATACAGTGAATACAGGAAGAGAGATAAATAAGGCGATGTAACTGAGTTAGGATTCTGAACAACAGGATTCTGTGAAATAAATCAGGAACTACTATATTAAACTATATTTGCAGAGGAAAATACAAAGGAAGATGCCATACCAATATTTTTAGGAGAGAGAGAAAGGCATTCTTTTCAAACCAGACAAGATACTGGATAAAACAATGCTGAATTAGTAGAAATGACCCTAACGCCATAATCTTTAAAAAGTCACAATGGGAAGATACCTTAATCAGAGAAAGAGAACAGAGGCACTCAAATACAAGTAATAAAGCTGGCAGGTGGAATGTATCATACTCAGCCAATCACACAGGCAGCATCTGCAGCACACCACTATAAACTATGAAAATACTTTTAGTCTGTTTTTTTCCACAAACTCTACACCACCGGTGTACAAAGACAGGGAAATTTTCCCTGACAAAATTAACAAAATGTTAGGGGCTGCTGTCACTAGTATGTGCAAGAGGCTGAGGGTGTTGAAGAGGACAATGCTGACAACCGCCCCAAACTGATGATGAGGAGGAGAACAGTGTTCAGGCCCAGGGTAACCTACAAGGGGCTACATGATCTGGAGATAGTAGAGCGCTACAGGGTGGACAAGGACATACTGCAGCAAATTGTGGAGCTGTGCCAGCCTCGCCTCACATCTAAAACAAACAGAGGAGAACCCATCCCAGTGGATACCAAGGTATGTGTAGCTCTAAGAATACAAGTTACAGGTACTTTCCAAAGAGCGACTAGGGATGTCATGTGGGTCTCACAGGCATCTGCATCCAGAATACACCACCAGTTCCTGGATGCCATGCGATCACATGCCGAGGAGCACATTAAATTCCCCAGCACCCGTAAAGAGCTGACTGGCAATATGCATCTCTTCCACCATGTAGCAGACTACCCAGAGGTACTGGATGCCATGGACTACATACATATCCACATCAAAGCACCACCTGGTGACCAGGGTACAGTCTACATAAACTGCAAGAGGTTCCTATCCATCAACTGCCAGGTCATGTGTGATGCCCAGGGCATTATCAGGAATGTGTGTGCTGGCTGCTCTAGAAGCTATCACGACTCCCACATCTGGGATTCCTCACAGCTGTATCAGTGGTTTGCCAGGGGGGACATCCCATATGGCCATTTAGTGGAGGATGCTGGCTATGCACTGGAGCCATGGATGATGACACACATCAGAAATGCACAGCCACACAAGAACACCCTAATGAGGCACACACACAAACCAGGATCATTATAGAGCATGTGTTTGGGAATGCTCAAGTCACGGTTCCCCTGCCTTGACATATCCGGTGGAGCCTTGCAGTACTCTCCCGTCACATCTGCACACATAGTCATAGTATGTGCCATACTACAGAATATGATCCTGGGGAAACAGCTGTAGCAGAAACAAAATGGGGAAGGGCCACACACACACCCACCATTGCCATGGCCTCCACAGGCACAGAGAGACTCAGAGGAGGAACATCTTGAGCCTGCCCCTGTAGGTAGGTGGAGGCATGCCCAGTATGCCTTGGCCTTGGCAAAGAGGCAACACATAGCACATACACTGACACTGTAGGGCCCCAGGCACTGATATCGCTCTCTCTCTTTGACTCGCAAATATAGTAAAATGGATGCCAAACATCACACCACCTATACCTGACCATGTACAGGCAATGTTTTGCGTGCATCCAACATAGTCAGCCCTCAAGCACCAGCCTCACATCATCTGCAGGTACAAGGTAAACCAGTCTCTGTAACAAATTAAAATAATGGGGTGGACTTTTCTGATAGCATATCTATGGTATTGATCAAGCATGTAAGGGAATGGTTGGCTAACTGGGATAGCAGCAGACAACTGACAGCTCTGTGGGACAGCAGGATGTGTATCCCCAGTACTGCTCTACCTACACCATGCAGTGCCACCCTAGTCAACAAATACCACTGCAGTATATGTGGTGAGCCAAATAACTGGGGGAGGGTCATAGGTCACATGCATGGATGTCAAAGTGGGGGTCCCATACCCACCACCTTCAACACAGCAGATCAGCTGTATACAAACATACAAAAATGCTGGGCAAAGGCTCCCACATGGCAACACCCATGAAATCCCAGCCCATAAACTTTTACACAGTGATATCACAGCAGGTCTGGCAGTGGCAGTATGGCTTTGAAAGGTAAGAAGTCTGAAACTACAAATGTCTATGCCAGACCAATCTGACCTGTGGTTGATACCATTATGCCAGTAGTCTGAAAGATAGGGCCCACCACCATGCTACATGGGACCAAATGTTAAGCAAATATCAGCGTAGTCTGTGCAGATGTATAACATTTACAGCTGTGTTACCCCCCATAGTCCCATAAAAATGCAGTAACATGTTCCTATGCTTAAGCAGCATCTAGCTGTCACCAAGACTGATGGCACAATAGTAACAGAAAGCAATTGTCAATAACACCCACAGTCAACTTAGTGGTGCCATCCCAGGGGTGTCTCCTGCCAGCAGCCTGGGAAAATATGATCATCAGAATGCACTGCCCTGCTACAGATGGCCTGCATCTGTCACACCTGGCCTACAGGCATCTGGTAAATGCCTATGTCTCACCCACAGTGCCTTTTAGGGAGTGTCATGGGGTCCATAACACTAACATAATGCAGGCCATAAAATGCAAAGAAAGGCCATGCTGACAACTGCTAGGAGCAAACCTGCCAGCCTCAGGGAGCCAAAGATCAGAACAAAGCCATGAATAATGGGGTAATGAAGGTCCAAAGAGAAGGACACCTGTGAAATACTGCTCTAATAATGTTATAAAGTTGATGAAATGATTTCTAGTAGCATGGAATGTCTGATGGGTACGAAGTCTGAAACTGCAATGCCAACTGTCTGTAATATCTGACTTCAACCCTGAGTGACTTGCAAAACACTTTTGCTGGAAAATCACACTTGTGTGTAAATTCTGTGATACTCTGTACAGTCGACAAGCAGGGCTAGGAGATTAAATATGGGAATGTACCCACTGCAGGCAGGCCTAACCCTGAAAGAAGGTGATATGTCTGTACCCACAGAACCCTGTGCCACAGCCATGGGAAATAACACACCCCTCCCTGATCACTCATGCTATGCAACATCCGGACCCCAACATGTGGCCATCCAAGCAAAATGAGGTGGGCCATACATATATGTGTGATAAACACACACCTCCAGGCTGGTCAAACAGTCTGACACACACAAGACCCTCCAAGTGCAGTCGACCATTGAGGAGAACCCAATGCAAAGTACTGGTAGCTATAGCCAGACATATCTGCCCAGGCCATACAGCCCCCACATATCATATCCCCTACAAATATATCTGAAGTCTGCCTGTCACCCTGATCCTGTCTGATTTATATTACCCAACTGTGGACTGGAAATCACACCAGGCCAGAACATAAATGCACAGAGATTCCACCATTGTAATATATGACTAACATGCTAGACCATTTCCACAGCACCAGCAGGCAATTGCTTGGAGGCACACCCCTCAATAGGCTGGGCAGTGCACAAATGAGTAACACTTGACCCATAAACCTTGTGCGTGCATCATCCATCCTATATTCCTCTGGTAAATCACTGCGATGATCTGAGAAGGTATGTCACCAGGTACTGAAGCAGTGCATGACAGTGTCAAATGGCATATATGACAGATGTCTGCTAAAACCAGCCATGTAACCCTTGCAACCCATATATTACTGAGAGAAATTGTCACAATCATTGTATGGCCCATTGTTCCCACATTTTGATAGGTTATCTCCAGATAATCTGCACCAACAGGTTGACTGGTGTGACTGTAGGACAAAACAAACAGGACTGGAGTACAACAATCCCTGGAATGGAGTCCCACATGTACTATAGAAGGACACACTGGGAATGCACATACACTTAGAGAAATGTCAGTAGGATCTAGGAATAAACAGGCCTTCCCCACCCAGTGCACTTTCCATTGCCCCACCATACCAGTCCTGATAATATCTGTCACCATAGAAGTCACTTTTGTGAGGCCCAATCCCATAAGCTCTGTGGTGTGTGTGATAACTGCATAACAAGATAATGCAAATAACCTAGCTAGGTAGGAGTTCTAATCTCAGTCCTGGCAAATGTTAAAATGTGTGTGTGTGTGTGTTCACAGCTAAAATATTTTAGGTTCATTCAAACCCATTACACCTCCCTTTTCCTCATTTTAGCAGTCCTGCAGATATCAGTCATCTTAGAAGTGCCTTCTGTCAGGCCTCAGCCTCACAAGCTCTGTGGCACATGCAATAACTGTATAACACTATAGTACAAATAACTAGTTAGGTAGGAGTTCTAATATCAGTTTCAGCAAATGTAAAAGTGTGTGTGTGTGTGTGTGTGTGTGTGTGTGTGTGTGTGTGTGTGTGTGTGTGTGTGTGTGTGTGTGTGTGTGTGTGTGTGTGTGTGTGTGTGTGTGTGTGTGTGTGTGTGTGTGTGTGTGTGTGTGTGTGTGTGTTTGTGTGGCAGTTGTGTGTGCAAGACTGAGGGAGTTGCGTCTTTGTTTATAGGTGAAACAATGTTATGCCATTCCCACCCACAACACTTCACAGTGCTCCACCTTATCAGTCCAGATGATGTCAGTCCCTTATCAGCAACCTTGGCCAACTGTCAGCCATGTAAGCTCAGTAGTGTGTGTGATAAATGCTTAACACTATACTACAAATGGCTAGTTTGGCAGGGGTTCTACTCTTCTGGCAAATGTGTGTGATGTCATTCCCCATATCAGCACTTTGTCCAACTCTCAGCCCAGTAATCTCTGTAGCATGTGTGATAACTGTATGACACTATAATCCAAAGCATTAGTTAGGTAAGGGTTCTATTCTGACATCTTGCAAGTGTATGTGTGTCTGTTTGTAGGACAAAGTACTTTGATAGGTTAAACACCCACTGCACTACTTTATTAATCCTGCTGATGTCATTCCCTTTATAGGTTCACAAGTGTGTAGTAAGTAATGGCCCAGGAGCCTTAACCAGCCTAACACATAGAAGGGCCCTGCCATTGTGCCACCCAATGTTGCATCCCAGTGTATCAAGTATAGCCACTGCAGTGATCCTTGGGTTAAACCATATATTACCCATCCACTCATCAAGATTTCTCTGGAACAGGGTCAGCTAGGTGCTCTGCATGAGATGTATGGGAAGTGCATTCCAGGGCATGTGCAGTCTCTTGGTGAGGGACTCTGTCCCACCAGCATGTTGTGTGATTGTGGTACTGAGGTAGCGGTCTCTACAGTGTGTGGTGTGGATGGATTTATATGTAGCATTTCTAAACCAGCTGGATCAGCCATGACTTTGTATGTCAAGCACAGATATGTGCTAATTAGGTGATATAACACAGAGAATAGCTTTGGTCTGCTGAGTCTGTCTGTGTAGGATGTGTGTTTAATGCCTAGAAACCTCTTTGTGAGGTGCTTCTGTGGCTTCCCCAGCTATAGCAGGTGTCTAGTGATGTACATGGCAAATGGGCCATAATACTTGAGGAGTGGTCTACTGAGGGAATAGTAGACAGAGATCATTACCTCTGTCTTCCTGAATGCAAAACCCTTGTTAATGCAATGTGCCATATAGAAGGACTTCCTAACCACAGTGGCAATGTGGTGCTTGAAGGAGAAGTTGCTGCCAACCTGTGTCCCCAGATCTATTATAATGCATACAGTGTCATTGGGCTCCCATCGGTGTGGTATTTACTGGGAACTGAGTGTTTCACCAAGGGTATGATGATGCATGTTGTGGTGTTAAGCTTCTGGACATGGTTTCCACAATGCTCAGTGGTCTCAGTGAGGCCTTTCTGTGGGATATGTGCATCACTTGTGGAGTTAATGATAGCTCCCAGCATGCAGTCCTCTGTGAACTTGTTCAGCCAGAGTTCCTCTGTGTTGTTCTGGACACATGAGAAGTATATGCTGGACAGGACACTACCCAGTACTGATCCCTGTGGGACACCACTTGTGACTGCTTGCAAGTCTGACCTGGAGTTTGCCACTGGCATACTTGTGTGTTCTATGAACCAATTTGCAAAACAAACAATGATATATGGGTTGATGCCTAGTTTGTGGGGTTTATCAATAATCCTTCACTGAGGGATAGTATCACAAGCTTTGGACAATTTGATGTAGGCTCTGTGGAGGGCCTTACTGTCATACACAACCTTGGTGACTCAGTCAAAGACGTCAACCAGGTTGACCAGGCTTGATCTGCCATTCACAAAGCCAAACTGTGTGGGTCCAGAGTTAGGAAATCACCTATATCTTGGTCAGTCAGATTCCTTATGATGTGGTCCATACCCCTGCATAGTAGACTTGTCAGGCTAAGGGGTGAATAATCCCCAGGGTCTGTAGATGTTACCCCTTTATAGAGATGGATGACTGTAGCAGTCTGCCATTTTTGAGGGACAAAGCCTGAGGTGAGGCTGTAACTGACCATAGCACACAGATTTGGTTCAAGATCACTTTGTATGTCATGTAAAATACATCCATGGCTATGCTGGTGTCCCATGGAAACTGTATTCGTGCCTGTGGACAATGCAGGTCTAACTTGGCCTGCAGTGTGGCTGGGTGCCTGCCATTCATCCACCATTGTGATTGTACACTTGTGGGGGGAGAGAGGGGTAAAGCTGGCACTGAATGTGTTGCCAAGTCTGTGGCCAATATCTGTTGTCTCAGGATAGGAATTAGCACTGTGTAGTAACTCACAGCACTTGTGTTTAATACTGTGGAGGTTATCGAAGCAACTATCAAAGACTTTAATGATTGTTGCCAGTGTATGCTGCATTTCTTCCTTCATAGCTGCCTGTAGGGGATTCCATGAGGGATCTCACGTTGTGTTTGAGGCTAATAAGGGGAGATTGAAGAGTCATGCGAAACCACGTTTTTTTGCAACAGTGTTCTCCTTCTTTCGTATACTTTAGTAATGGTAGGGGGCCATCACATTGTCTCCTAGTGTTTGGAGGACAGTGTCTGGGTTCTGTTGGCTATGGCTAGTACCATGCATTCATGTACATGTTTATACAGTGCACATCTGTACGATTCAACAGTCATGCAGCTATTTCCCATTGCCATGGGTGCAGTGAAGTCATCCACTCCTGTTTTTATGGCTGCAAAGTCAGCTTTGGAGATGTTTTGCATGCTGGTCAGACTTGTGGGGGGGGGTGGGGGTGGCTGACATGTTGAACTCCATGTTGATTACAGCCTGTAGGATCTCATCAGGTAGGGAATGACAACTGTGGATGAGCAACAGTCCCATATGTAAGTAGTCAACACAGGTCAAGGTTGTTGCATCCTGTACCAGGGGTCAGTATGAGCTGGTCCAGAGCATTGGATATTATGAATTCCAGGAAGTGTTGTGCCTCTGTACTGGTGCTTGGCTACTCCTTCCAGGTGATGGAGGGGTAGTTGAGGTGTCCTACTATGTCAGTGTTGCTGTGGACCTTTATAGATGGCAGGGTGTTGAGGAATGTGCATTGACAGTCTAGGGACATAGATGTGGACCCATAGCAGGCTATGGTATGGATTGCACTATTACCCCAAGGCAGTTGTACTGGAAGTATCTCCGATGCATTATGCTGGGATACTAGTCTGGAGGGGTTCCTATCCATAATGAATATGGAGACAACACCACCTGTAGAGGTGTGGTCCATGTTTTGGGGCAGACAGCTGTGGAATCCATTATAGACTGTTACTGCAGGGCTGCTGTCTGCTGATGTGAACCACCTCTCCATTACAGCAGAAATGTTAATGTCCTCCACTCCTAGGAGTACTTTGAGTGACTGCATCCTGATAGATGTCTACTGTTGAGCAGCATGATTCTCAGATTGCATACATGTCTAACTGTTATGGTGGTAATTACATTTTGAACACTGCCTAATAAAGCATTATAGAGGTGGCAAGACTCTTAGCCAGTACCTGGAAACCCAGGGCTGACAGATGTAGAGCATCTGTGGCAAGTCATTGAGGTCTGTCAATCATGTTATCCAAGCAGAGAGATACTGGATCCCTTGCGAATGACACAAAACATGTAAGCCAATGTTGCAGTCAATCATCTGTTGATAGTACTGCAGCATCATTCTAGGTGATGACAGTATACTGCTCAGGACTACTGTCACACCTGCCTGGACCAAATAATCAGAAAGCTCAACATTGTCTCTTATCATGTAGTCCAGGGAGGTGTGTCACAGGTTATTCACATCCACATGGATACAGAGTGATACTTGTAGTTGTTGTGGAGTGCCATGACTGGCTGCGTCATGTGTTAGATGCTGGCATGTGATATATATGTGGCTGTTACCTGCTCCATATTCAATTTAGTTAGTGGGATATGTGTGCGCCTCAGAATTGAGTTACCCATGATCACTGTATTGTGCAAGGTGGTTAGCCTTAGGAGCTTAGGTTGAGGGGCACACTGTGTAGGTGAAATATGTGTCCCTTGGCATGTGCCATATCATGGTGTCTGAGTGGATGTCTATCTTGCTGGTCTGTGCTGTTTGGGTAAATGTCCATTGAGTGCCTCTGTGAAGGTGGGTGTGTGGTTTTTCACTGCATGTCATAGCTATCAAAGTGGGTGTCATGGTGAGCTATGTGTTCCACATGGTGTCGTGCAGGTGTTGATTTTATCCTCTTGACCTGCTAGTCCAGTCTTTGCTGGAGAGTGCATATGTCTACATTGGGTAATATACGGGTAACTCTCACAGGTCTGAGTATTTGGAGTTTAGAGGGGAGGGTTGTCTGTGTACATGAGGCAGTTGCAACAGTGCCTCAGAATGGACAAGTGCACCAGGTTAATGGGTGAAAGCACAGAAAACTGTACTTCAATCATGTCAGGAGGGGTGGACATAACTAGTAAGTACTGGGGCTACTTATATGATGAACTAGTACTGCTGACAGTGCCCAGATGTACCACACTTATTGATGCAATAACCTGGTGAAGTGCCAAGCTATAATGCTATTTGAAGTGCAAGGCAGAAAGAATTAGCATGATGTAAGGGTGAAACTGAAGGCAGACTTTCTGCCACCTGTAATACTTTACCTCAGCTGTGCAGTTATCAGCAGCTTTGGCCATTTGAAAATTTAGTAAGCTCTAAAGCATGCGCTGTAACTGTGTAACACTATAGTAGACATAACTAGATAGGCAGGAGTTCTAATCCCAATAATAGCAAGTGAATGTGTGTGTGTGTGAGAATCATGTACTGTCTGGCTTATACCATTTTTGACTTGTGCATTACCCTTTGCACTTTGTCTCGCCCCAATTTAGTAGTCCTATTGATGTCATCCACCTTAGAAGTACCTTTGGATGATGTGAAAATGTATAAGCTTTGTAGCACGTCTGATAACTGCCGTAGCATTATAGTAGACATAACTAGATAGACAGGAGGTCTAATGTTACTACTGACAACTGTTTGGATGTTTGTGTGAGAATCATGTAGTGTGTGGATTATACCATTACTACTGGCAACTGTTTGGATGTTTGTGTGAGAATCATGCAATGTGTAGGTTATACCATGTTTGACCTGTGTACTACCCTTTACACTTCCCCTCTCTCCAATTTAGTAGTCCTGTTGATGTCATCCACCTTAGAAGTACCTTTGTAATAGGAGAAAATGTATAAGTTCTGTGACATGCCTAATAACTGTGTAGCACTATAGTAGAAATAACTAGATAAGCAGGAGTTTTACTCTCACTACTGGAAACTGTTTGGATGTAAGTGTGTGTTTGTGTGAGAATCATGCAGTGTGTGGGTTGTACCATTTCTGATTTCTGTACCACCCTTTCCAGTTTGGATGTGAGTGTGTGTTTGTGTGAGAATCATGTACAGTTTGGATGTGAGTGTGTGTTTGTGTGAGAATCATGTAGTGAGTGGGTTATAACATTTTTGACTTCTGTACCACCCTTTACACTTCCCATCACTCCAATGTAGTAGTCCTGTTGATGTCATCCACCTTAGAAGTACCTTTGGAGTAAGTAAAAATGTCAAAGCTCTGTGGAACATCTGACAGCTGCTTAGCACTATAGTAGAAATAGCTAGATAGACAAAAGTTCTACTCCAAATATTGGTAACTGTTTGTGTGTGTGTGAGGACCATATCTTGTTTGACTTATACAATTTTGATGTGTGTGCCATGCAGGGATGGTGACTACCTCCTGATGCCATGACTTTATATAGTGTGGTAACAGCATCTGCCTCACATGCAGCAAGTTAAACCATTGTACAGTTCTATGTACATCTGTGTCTGGAATATCCAGATGTTTGCAACCTATACATGGTCAGAAGTGGTCTGTGTGCCTTAACAATGCCCATGTATGTGATATTGTAGCCAAATAGGCCACAGTGAGTGTACTGGCACATATGGCAGCATCAGGTATCATACCTGACTGAAACATTATACTGATACGACATCTGCCCCACTCTCAGGTGGCCAGGCTTATAGGTGCAATACATGAGTCCAGATGCTTGGTTTTAAAAGTGAACTGTTCATGTTATGGGTCACATTAAAGGTTGGAAGAGGTGTGGACTTACATACTGTGGTCTCAGTTTGTATGTATCAGAAACACATTGCATCTTAACAAGTGTGAGTACACAACTTATATACACTGTATACCAGTAATGTGTCACACATGTCCATACCTTAGCCATTTTTCCAGCCCATTTTGCTGGCCTCTGCCCAGATGTCTTGCACTGACAAGTTGTGAGGTATGCTACAGGAATGTTGAATTCATTTCAGATAGGCCCCATTGGTGACCACTGTGATGCATTGCAGTTAACCCCACCACAAGTGAACATGTGCATAATGCAATATAGCTATTACTGATAGTTGTGCGCATGGCAAATTGCATGCCCTTCACATGCCTGGGGTATTGCCAGGCTACAACAGAACAATGCCATACTCACCAGCTTCAGGCTCCTGTCCCATATGCAGACCAGAGGGACCTAGGTAGCTGTGAGAGGGAGGTATTGTCAGCAGACTCACATGTGGCCTTGGCACAGGATGGATGCAGAATGTCTGCACATTTACAATACAAACTCCAATAATACACAATTGTCTGTCCTCAACATAGATGTACACCTCTGTACATCCACAACTGCAATTGGACCTGACACATGGATGTAGATACAGTACACATAAAATTATGTCTGATACATTAGTGTACTAATCCCCACCTGGCACTTACCTGCATGCTCCCTGTCCATTGTATTGGTGTCACACACTCCCAGCATGTTGGCCTCTATACCCTGGTGTTGTACTGGGATGTGCGCCCCAAGGTTGGCAGGGGCTTATATGCTACACATCTTGGTTGTGTGATGGATGACAAAGAGAAATTTGAAGTCATCTGTATGATGTGGTGATGACTGTAACCAAGAGTGACACAGTGGTCATTGCAGCAGATGTCAATGGGCATGTTGGTAAAGGGAACATAGGGTCTGTGGAAGTGATGGGTATGCACGGTTTTAAAAGGAATGCAGATGGTGAGATGGTAGTGGGTTTTGCAAAACAGATGGTCATGGCTGTGGTGAATATGTACTATAACATGAGGAAGGAGCATAGGGTGAGTTACAAGACTGTAGTAAGATGTACACAGGTGGAGTATATCCAATGTAGGAGGGCCAGTTTGAAGGAGATTGGAGACTGTAAAGTGGTGAAGTGGAAAGTGTATTTAGGCAGCATAGAATGTTGGTCTGCATGATGATGTTGGTGATCAAGAAGAGGGGGAGTGTTAGTTCAGCAGCAAGGCTCACATGGTGTGAATTGGAAAAGGGTGATTGTGAGGTGGAGTTCAAGGAAAAGTTAAGACAGATACTAGGTGGCACTGTCAATTTACCACATATCTGGTTAAGTACAGCAGAGATACTAGGGAAGATGGCTAGAAAAGTGCTTTGTGTGACATATCGATGGAGGAAGTAGCAAAAGGAGACCTGGTGGTGGACTGAGGAAGTACAAGACAGTATACAGAGAAAGAGGATGGAGAAGAAGGAGTGAGACTGTCAGAGAGATGAGGAAAGTAGACAGGAGTGTGAGGAGGTGATGTGCATGGCAAAGAGAGATGTGTCAAAGGCAAAGGATAAGGCATATGAAGAGTTAAAGTAAAAATCCAGGAGCAGACCATCACTTACAGGACACTTCAAAAGCAGACATGAGGAATGCTTTGGCTAACCATGTTACACAATGTCCCACACATTCATTCATTTTTATGGTCTTGGATCTCATTAAATCTAAAATTCGTGGAAGTGATCTCAGATATTTAACTGAAGTATGAGAGACAGAATGGATAATAAATCTTAGAGCTGACAGGTACTCAGGCATAAATAACATTGTGCCACTGAAACCAGTGCTGAAAAGTAGATTCTTTAAGATACGGTGACTATGTAAGCACTCTAAAAAGAGCTGATATACTGGGCTGAGCTACAAAGAGTTGTGTCCCGTATACTTCCCCTAGGAATGCAATAGAAGGTAGTTAAATAACAAGTATATGATTGGGTGAGAATGCCTTTTAAAATCAATTGCTAGAGCTCATTTATTGATCTGATGAAGGCTGAATAGCCAAAAGCACTCATCATACCTCAGAGCTCCTGTGAATTTTATTTTTGTACTTGCCTAATAAAATAAGGACATAGTTTTTTTGTGGTTGTCTGCTCCTGGGTTTTTTCTTTAGCTTTTACTTTTGCCTACGGAATTACCTCTAGCTGTATTAGGGTGCTCTGTTCATTTTATTCAGCATATGAAGAGTTGTATGACAGTTTGGATACTAAGAAGGGATGACAGGAGTTGTACCAGGTGGCTAGACAGATCTACTGAGCTAGAAAAGATGTGCAGCAGAAAAGGGTGATAAAGGATAATGAGGTAAATGTACTCACAAGTGAGGTGTGTCTGTTGACCACATGGACATAGTACTTTGAGAGGCTGATGACTGCAGAGAATAAGACAGAGAAGATTGGATGATGTGGATATGGTGAATCAGAAGGTGCAACAGCTTAACAAGGAAGATGTAAGGATAGCTATGCAGAGGATGAATACTGGCAAGTCTGTTGGCCCACATTACATACCTGTGGAAGCATGGAGCTGTTTAGGGGAAATGGCAGTAGTGTGTTTAGCCACACTATTTACTGATATACTGGGTGGTGTGAGGTTGCATGAGGAGTGGAGAGAAAGTGCTTGGGTATGGTTTTAAGCATAAGGTTGATGTGCAGAGCTGTGGTAACTATGGAGGGATAACATTGAGTTTGATCTGTATTGAGAGTAGGGGAACCATTTTAGGAGACCCTACAGAGGTGGAAATATGCTGTAGAGAGGGGAGTAATGAAGGTCAGCAGGACTAAAACTGAATATCTGTGTGTGGATGAGAGGGAGGATAGCAGAATGTTGAGGATGCATGGGGCAGATATGGCAAAGGTGGATGTGCTTAAATGACTGGGATCAACATTTCAGACTAATGACGACTGTGGCAGACAGATGAAGAAGAGAGTACAGGCAGGATGGAGAGGTTGAAGAAGAGTGTCAGGATTGAGTTGTGACAGACGAGTATCAGTAAATGTGATATGTAAGTTCTAAAAGAGGATAGTGAGCCCACCTATGTTATATGGGTTGGAGACAGTGGCAGTGAGAAAAAATGCAGGAGACAGAGCTGCACATGGCAAAGGTATAGATGTTATAATTTTCTGGGTGTGATACAGATGCACAGGTTTAGCAATGTGTATATGAGAGGGACAGGCCATGTTGGACAGATATGACACTAAATTGGAGAGGCAGGATTACATCAGTTTGGACATGTGCTGAGGAGGGCTGCTGAGTATATTGGGAAAAGGATGGTTAAGGATGTAACTGCCAGGTAAGAGGAAGAGAGGAAGGCCTCAGTTAAGGTTTATGGATGTGGTGAGAGAGGACATGCAGGTGGTTCATGTGAGATAGCAAGATTCAGGGAACAGGCAGAAATGGCAACAGGTGATCCACTGTGGCAATTCCGAATGGGAAAATCCAGAGGACAATGAAGGGGGATGTTATAATGTCAGTCTTTAAAGATTTGCCAACTATTTGACAAACATAACACAACTCTATGGGTAAATGACTACAAATATGAGGCATACATATGGCCAGTGTCCATAACAATGGACAGTTAAATGTTATGAGCTCGGTACATAACATGCAGTTCAAGACACATCTGCAGCAGTACTTTACTACCCAAATGCCATGTATAGGTGTCTCACATATCTGAGACAAATAAGTATATACTAGTTGTATTCACAAATAAGATGTGGATATGTACAACATCCCAGTAGCTGGCCTAGCATTGCCAAAGTCAGTGTTGTTCAACATACTCCAGTAGTAGTCATATGTGAGCCATCCTTTCTCGGGGCCTTACCAATGATCTATATCACTGCAGATAGACCCAGATGTTATGGCCATAGTTTCTGATCAGCAATATATTAATACAACAAGGTTTGTTGAGCCATGTATGTTAACCCTCCTCTTTCACATTCGTACATACCCTCTATTGCAGTTCATGAGATGCTTACTTGTTCGACATACCTGTCTTTGTATTTTTCAAACTATAGTTGGTTGTATGCTGTTTGTTGTCTTTTCCCTAGTTTCTCAATCTCTCTCTCCACACACATGTAGGGTGTACATCTGTGTTGCATAGGCAGCAGCTTGTCTTTTGTAGGTAATGCTGATGACCAATTGTAGTTCCCCAATTGCTAATTGCATGCAGAGCAGCTGTGTAGTTCTTTAGCCAATGTCATGGCAACACACTCCTATAATTGAGTACCCCATGTGGGCTTTGGCCCTTTCCCTTACCTGTGAGGAAGACATCCTGGAGGTGTGTGAGCTAATGCCTCTCACAACAAGACTTGTGGAGACAAGCCGAATAAATGGTGGAGAAGGTTCAAGACTTAGGGGCAGAATGTGAGTATTGCTGTTATATGTTTGGAATATTGCTAGTTTAACATGGTTTGTCTGAACATGCTACTTCTGCATGAGTTTCAGTCTGACAAAGCTCTGTCTCTTCATAGCTCTCAACTGTAGGGCTATCCACATAATGGCCAGAGGTTAACCTGTTATGTTTGGTCTGTTCCCCAGATAGGTGTTGTCCTGGGAAAATCAGTAGAATACTGTGGTGATTGCAATCAGTAAATGCTAACATCCATGTGTTTTTCTGACTTTATATCCCTCAGAAAAAATATGTTACAACAATCCCTGTAACAACAGCAACTTTCTCAGTGTATAACAGCAATATTTCAAGTATGGCCATGCATTTGAGCCTCTTTACACCTATTATGTCAGGCTTTGTCCAGACGTCATACAGTAGGAGGTTGATAGGTATAATTGTCTATCATTATTTAGTGCTGTCATTACTGCTGAGGGGAAAGGCTGGAAAACATGTTAAAGTCTGTACATTCAAGATGTACGTTCAAGCTCTTAGATGCCATTGTAACATATATTATGTGGGGGAGAGTAAGGTGTTTTAAAACTAGGCTGTTAGAGCATTAAGACATGTTACTGATGAGAAAGAAGACAGTTCTGCAACTGTACATTTGAATAAATCTCACCATGGGGACAGTAGTGGGTTACAAGGTACTGTTTTGGAAAAAGTCTGTTTCTCAGTTTGATGAAACATTTATAAAAGGACAATTGTTATGTACACAATCAATGTATTATTATTATTAAATGTGATACTTTATCCACTAGGGGGTTAAATGAGGAGTGTAATTGGAGGCTGTGTATTTAATTATGTAATTAAGTGTTAAACAGTTCTTGTATTTAAGGCAAGTATTTTTTGCAATGTTGTACTCCTTTAAAGCTTTGGCCAAGATATCAGAGTATAATAAACTTATGTAAACTACTGTCTGGTTGTATTTCTTTTTGCTATGTTCAGTCATTTTAGTTGTTTTGGTAAGAGGTTGTTGTATGTCTGGCCATTGTCTATGGCCTATCATCCTTTTATAGCAGTGTACTGTTCACTTATTTTATATGGACTGCATGGGGAGGCAGGTGTGAGTGTCATGGGTCCTTTTGTATCCAACTGTGCATGCTGCCCCAGTTATGGGTGGTCTATCAGCAGCATATGTTTGTATGGGCATTTTGATACATGTATGCATATATATTTTGAGACATGTATGGCTATACACATATATATATATATATATATATATATATATATATATATATATATATATATATATATATATATATATATATATATATATATATATACACCTCAGTATCTATTGGTAACATATCTATATATTGTTATACACTTATATGTATCTCCATACATATCTCTCTCTCTATATATGTATACATTTCTTTTCATATATATATATATATATATATATATATATATATATATATATATATATATATATATATATATAATCCAATCTTTACTAATTGCACAGTATCTCTCCCCTGTTGTAAACTGGTTGTAAAGTATGGTATGTTTGAGAGAATGTACTAAAGCCAAGAGTTTCAGATGGCTTACTGGTAAACTGCTGTCACTATGGAGTGCAGGGTCTTGTGTTCAAGCCCTGCAAGGGCTGTTTATTTTGTTGCTAGGCAGAACATGGACTGTTGGATACAGAGTGATTAAGGCAGGTTTGATCAGCTTTAAGTGTGTTTGCACGGGTTAGCGCTGACACCGTGTAGGTTTCACTTACCAGTGTGCAAATCTGCTTAGTATTTACATTTAAGCAATGCTTAAACCTGCTAAGCATACCCCAGGCCTGGTAACCATTGATCACATTCCAGTCTGATAAAGTAGCAGGGTAATAACATCTTTAATAAGTTTATTTAATTTCCTGTATATAACATGCTTCTGTGTGCTGTCATTACAGTAGCAAGGGGTGTGACTATACTGTACGGAATACTTGGGTATACATGGATTGCACCACAATCTTCTTTTTTATTTGTTTTATACATGGGTAGTATCCCAGGTTATATGCAGTCACACTTGCATGTTATACCAGAAACAGTGCACTGGTTGACTAAAATAGTTTAACACATAGTGTATTATTAAATTAGTACTTTTAACAGTGCTTTTCCAAGTAAAGGTAGATTGCAGACTGTAGTACTTGAACAATACACCTCTGCATGCAAAGCTGGGACTCTGAGTACTAACTATCTTGTTCTTGGTGTTTGAGCTGTATGCTTTTATGTATCTCCTATTGAATATTAATATGATATTATGATATTAACTGTAGACTACTATGTTTTTTGGACATGTCATTGAGGACTGCTGTCGTGTAGTAATGGCATACCTTTATTTTCAGACTTATATCCTTTAAAACATTCATCCTAATGCATAACTTGTTGGCGATCTACTTTCTGTCTGTCCTCTGTACAGATGTGCAGAGGTCAGGTATTGCTAAGACCATACAGCTATGTAGGTGCCCACATAGTATTGTGCTGTGGGCCTGGACACTGTTGCTAGTTCCATCACATGGGACATTCCTTAATGTGGGCCTTGCCCCTTTTCCTTGCCTGTGTGATGGACATTACAGAGGTGGTGGGTTACAGATTCACATACAGTAGGTGGCAATATGTCACAGAACAGGACATTTGGAGACAGCCCAACAACATGGGGGACATATCACCAGAATAGTGAACAGATTCTATGTCATCAGTGCTGTTATACACATGGTGGACTGATAGATTGACAGGGTTTGTGTGGACATGTATTTAGTGAGTGACTTCACAACTGGCAGTGATATGTCTCTGATATACCTCACCATTGGCATGCTCTCCACAGACTGGCCACATGTTTGCATGTTATGTTTTGTCTGTTCCCCAGACAGTTGGTGTCCTTGGTACATCAGTCATGGACTCTAGGTAATGCAGTCAGTAAATACTCTTATCTATTGGTATTACTGACTTCATATTCCTCATAAAGGATATGTTACAACAAACACAGTAACATCTGCAACTGTCTCAATGTATGACAGCAATATGTCCAATCTACCCCTGTGTTTGTGCCTCTGTCCCCAAATAATATTAGGCTTTGTCCAGATGTCAATGAGGCTCAGATGTATTTAGAATCATTATTTCTTGCCTTCATTCCTGCTACCAGCCCAGTGATGTACTAGACCAACAGACATGTCAAAGAAGAGGCCATAGATATGAGTCCTGAGCCTGTACATTCTGAGGTGAACTGTACATGTGAGAGGCCTGTGTATATCTGGCCATTGTTAGACTGTCAGGATTGTGTATACATGTCATGTGTACATGTTATTTGGGCTGTGTATGGAGAGGGGTGGATGTAAGTCTTATGGCTCCTTTTTTATCTGACTGTGCATGCTGCTCCAGTTTCTGCGGATCTATTGGCTGTATGGGTTTGTAGGGGCAGACTGAGACATGTCCTGTACCAAGGTTAGGATTCAGACTACACTGAGAATTGGGACCATATATGTAGGGCTAGTGTGCAAGTGGCAAACAATGATGTTCACTTGGCTTACTGGTATGTGACTCTGACTGTGGTGATATTGTTTGTGGGTATACATTTTCACACTGGTGTCTGTTTATTAGTGCTCTTACATCCCTGTAGTCCCTGATATATTTGCAAATACATGTGTAATTACCCATATCAGATTTTCTAATTCAATTACTTGTACTATTTCACTAAATATATATTAGAGCACACAGGTGGGTGTTACTACAGTAGCTGTGTTAGCTTATCTATGCCAGTACGTCAGATACAGCCCCCTTTTCATGGCTTCCACCCACCACTTTGTCATCCTTGGTCCAGATTCATTGCAGTAAGGGTTCTGAGCATACCTCTCAACTGGCTGGATTGTTTCAGGATGTCCAGATTTATTGCTAATATTTCAAATTAGTCTAATTTCTCTGGTAAATCACTGTGATGAAATGATTGTTGTCAGAAAATGAGGACTGTGTGGGATCCTGAGTCTGCAGATTCCCATATC